>NC_079147.1:282582179-282625875 GCF_945859685.1 Eupeodes corollae
ATATTACCGCCATCCAAGAATTGCGAAGGGATGGACCGGACAAACGCAAAACTAATAGACTGCGATATATACTACGGCGACTGCTACCTAGAACAAAGACACCGTGTATTTAGGTGTGGATTTGTTGTTTCAACAGTGTGAGCGAGCGCATCACGACGATCCGCATTAATGCTAAATTCGCCAACATAAGCCTAATATGCGGGAATGCCCCAACAGAGGAGAAAGATGAAGATACCAAAGACATATTTTTCGAGCTCTTGGATACGAAATATGAGCAGTGCCTTGGCAATGACATTAAAATTGTTGAAATTGAGATTTTAATGCCAAGCTAGGAAGAGAAGACATCTTTGGTGGCATAATCGGGAGATACAGCCTGCACGACACCACCTCCGACAACGGATTTTGCTGCGGGGGCGAGACGTTCTGGTAGCTAGTACGCAGTTCACACATCTAAATATCCACAAGGCGACATGGAAATCCCCTGATCAATCAACCGTCAACCAGATTGACCACATTGCGATCGACGCACGACACTTCTCCAGTATCCATGATATCCGAACATTCCGAGAGGCCAACATTGACTCGGACCACTACCTCGTTGTAGCCAAGGTACGTCTTCGGATGTCCCGATCCAAGCCAAAACAATGAAGTACCGTGAGAAGATTCGACGTTAGACGGCTACAATCGTAAGAGACTTCCATGTCCTTTTCCGATCGAGTCTCTAATAACCTCTTAAGGAGTCCTATGCTTCCTGCATTAAGCATTGAAAACCAGTGGCAACATAGCCTTGCAGCCATCAGAGATGCCGCTTTTGAAGTGCTAGGTTTCACACGGCCACCACAGCGAAACCCCTGGTTTGACGACGAATACCGAAAAGCGCACGCAGCGCAACAAGAGGCATACAAAATGGCGCTGCACAAAAGGACTAGAGCTGCTCGCGAGCTCTACAAGCAGAAGAGGGGAGAGGAACACCGGCTTCTTAGATGGGAAAAAATTGAGCATGAGAAGCACGCGATCGAGCAGATTGAGGGATATCACAACAGGAATGAGGTTCGTAAATTTTACCAAAAGGTAAAAAAAAACCTCCCAAGGGTACCAGCCACGAACCAAAGCCTATAAAGACGATCAGGGGAACATCGTAGTAGAACGGCAGTCGATACTGAGAATATGGGAAGATCACTTCTACAAATTATATAACGGCGATCACGAACCGAATTCCACTGTAAGGGAGATAGAACCACCCAACCTCGGCGACGCATTACAACTATTCCGCCTACCCGACCTTGACGAAGTGAAGATAGCTATATCTAAACTTAATTAAAACAAAGCTGCTGGAATTGACGGCATCGCTGCCGAACTATTCAAAGCAGCAGGTGATGGCTTGGTAGGGAGCATGCACCAACTCATCTGCCAAATATGGTCGGAAGAAAACATGCCCGATGAGGGGAATCCCAGCAAAGTGTGCCCGATGCATAAGAAAGGAGAGCCTCTACAATGCGCTTACTACAGAGGCAGTAGTCTCCTCAACATTGCGTATAAGATCCTCTCTGCCGTATTATGTGAACGTCTGAAGCCATTCGTCAACAACCTGATTGGTCCTTATCAGTTTGGCTTCAGACCAGAAAAGTCCACTATCGACCAAATCTTCACACTGTGGCAGATCTTGGAAAAAACCCAGGAGCTTCAAATCGATACCCCCCATCTCTTTATCGATTTTAAAACCACGTATGACAGCATCTATAGGGAAGAGCTCTACTGAGCAATGTCTAGTTTTGGCATCCCTGTCAAACTTATCCGTTTGTGCAGAATAACGATGGAGAATGCACGCTGCTCTATCAAGGTCGGAAAAGATCTCACCGATGCATTTGATGTCAAAAAAGGTTTTAGACAAGGCGATGCACTGTCATGCGACTTCTTCAACATCATTCTGGAAAGAATTGTGCAAAACTCAACCGTCAACACTAGAGGCACAATCTTCCAAAGGTCCATCCAATTACTCGGATACGCAGATGATATTGACATAATTGGAAGATCAAAGCGTGATGTCAGTGGAGCGTTTGTGAGCATTGCGATGGAAACGAAGAAGATTTGTTTAGTGGTCAATGAGGGCAAGAGCAAGTATATTCTGTTATCAAAAAAGGACACTGAAAAACGACGTCTTGAACAAAACGTCACCATGGACAGCTATAACTTCGAGATAGTTAAGGACTTTGTCTACCTAGGTACCGCTATAAATACAGACAACGACACCAGCGTTGAAATTAAACGAAGAATAACTGTTGCAAATCGCTGCTTCTTTGGACTTAAAAGGCAATTGAGAAGTAAAGTCCTCTCTCGAGCATGTAAAATCACCATCTATAAGACAATCATAATCCCGGTTCTCATTTATGGCGCTGAGGCCTGGACCCTATCAAAGAAAGATGAGACCGTCTTGGACCATCCGGGTGATTTTTGATCCCGCACGCATAGATGGAGAATGGAGGAGAAGATAAAACGACGAACTGTACGGGCTGTACAGCGACACTGACCTAGTTAGCAGAATTAAAGTCCAACGGCTCAGATGGCTAGGTCATGAAGAGCGCATGGACATCAACGCTCCAGCCCGGAAGGTCTTCGAATCCAATCCCGAGGGACGGCCGGCGCGGCGCAGTAGAGGAAGACCGCGAATCAGGTGGCGCACCCAAGTGGGAGAGGACCTCAACCAACTTGGTGTGCGAAACTGGAGACAGCTGGCTAGGGACCGAGCTGGCCAGAGACGCATGTTGGTTGAGGCCCAGGTCCGTCCGGACTGTAGCACCACCTTAAGTTAGTAAGTAAAATAGTATTAAGAATATTTTGTAAAACTTTTAAGCAAGAAAAATCGGTATAGGGGATAGCAAATAATCTGTGTTAGGCACATCCCATCTTCCGTTCACTTCACGATGAAATTTGAAATTTCCTTACGTTTCAAGGTCTATAGAGCCTATTAATTCATCATTTTGATATAATATATTTAAAAAAATTTCATCGTTTAAGAAAATCTACATACTATGTTCACAATTAGTTTAACGCTTCGAAAACCTTGATTTGAAATGCTAAAATTTCAATTTCTTACAAAAACAATTCCGAAGTTCTTTAAATGACAATTTGATTTATTACAAAAAAGTTTATAAGTTATATCATTACCAATAAAAGGACTAAAGTTCACTACCAAATTATTTCTCTTAAAGTATTAAAACAAGAATCATAAATGTTTTGAAAGTATAATTATTTTTAAAATCCTTGCATAAACTAATCAAAACATCAAAGAATTTGTAGAGACATTTTCAAAAATGTACGCTTTTAACCAACAATAATAAGATTTTCAAAAACTTTGATACTGTGTTTATAATCTATATTAATAAATTTAATTCAAAATTTTAACATTTATTTTGCACATGGGTTCAGTTTTTTTAAGTCAAAAAAGAAACAACAAAATATTGTTCAAATTCCATATCAAAAAGTTAAAATTTCCTATTACAAAATGTTCAAGAACCTTCATACAGTATTTCAATCTCAACAAACACGAACAAATATTTTCCAGAAAACATGAGCCGATTGCTAGGCCCCTTAAATATTGACTTTTGTTAATGTCAAAATGTTTTCCCTTTTTTTTCTATTAAGTTCTAAAGTTATTCTTCTCTTGGGCCTAAATGAAATAAGGTTCCAATCTACTTTTGTAAAAATTTTCGGTTTAATCTTGGTACCCTTTTTTAAAATTTTCTAAAAGCACCATAACTTTTCCTCCTATAAAAAAGTTTTTGAAACATTCAGAAGCCAAAGTTATGCGATCCGTAGAATGCACATAATAAAATACGAGTTAGCAAAATATCAAACATCTTTAAGTGAATTAAAAGAGCACCCACTTATTGCTAATTAAATTTCAGTTAATGAGTTAAAGACAACAATTTTGGTTCAAAAAAAGTAAAATTAGACTAATTAACTTGATAACTTTCTCATTAACTGAATTAATTCATATAGGCAGATCTCTCATGTTTGCCGTTTTCGAAAATTCATCCCATCTTTTGTTCAAACAATCAATAGATAATTTAATCAGCCACCACGCCGTTATTGATTAAATTAGCCAACAAAAAAAACTTTTCATATTTTCAAAAAAATATGATTTCCAAAAAAAAAGAACAAACATAATCGATCGATGCTTTTGAAGCTGAATTGAAACAAAATTGAGTTTTTCAATGGCAAAGTTATCGAAAGCATTTTCCCTTCTTCTTCAAATACATTAAAAGGATCGAACAAAAACAAACAGAAAATATTGAAAACTTAAATCCATATCCACCAAAAACGATACTCACCCCCAATTTCGAGGAGACCACAAATATTCAAAAACCCTCCCCCAGAAAACAAAAAATAAAAAACACCTCTCAGACTCAATTTAACTTTTGTTTTTTGTTTGAGTCGTCGGTCGTTGGTCGTCGGAGGAAAACTGATAATTTTCAAGTGCAAGGCAAACGAAAGCATTAAAATGTTTTGATGCGATTGCGATATGAATGCAATAAAAGTGAATTTTGCATTACAATTTTCACTTTACACAGCACCCAAAAAAAAACACCCATCTTCCTTCGTATAAAAAACTAGGGAGTCAGTGAAAGTACAGGAACCATCGCATAGAAAATGTTACCAAAAAATTGAAAAAAAAACTCAAAGATACTTTCGAAAGCAACTTTGGAATGTGGATTGGGTTCTTATGGTGTAAATTTTGGTTTGTTCTCATGATGATGGAAGATATGGATAGCTGGGTCCTTGAAAAATGTGTATAAAGAGCAAACTTTCAATACCAATGGAATATAAAAGTTGGAAAACTTTTCAATTTCAACAAAACTGAAAACTCAATGTGGAATTATTCTGATTATTGTTTACACAAAATGAGGCTTATTTTTCAACAAAAGAGTAAAAAAAGCGAACAAAGATGGAAAAACTTATGAGAGGGAGAAATAACTGAGAATTTGAATTAGAAGATTTTAAACCGAAGAAAAGTGTAGAGCCTTCAGCTATTGTTTTTTTGTGCGAAGGTAACATTTTAGTGAAACCATTTATGATGAAGTTAATAATGGGTTTCTGAGTATTTTTTAGTTCTCAACCAAATGCAAAATGGAGTTTGTGTTATTTACAAATATGTTTGGCTTTTAAGAAGATAAAACATAGAGTTCATAGTTTTTGTTTGGAAGATTTTGAAATAGGAAAAGAGTGTAATGAATCAATAAGTGTAATAGCAGTTCCAACGCCCATCAATTCTATACATAAAATATTGGCTTTCAATTTCAAATTGATGGAACTAGACGTTTCACAGTAGTATCTACATATATTACAAAAATATCAGATGCAGATTGTTAAGGGTAAAAGTAAAACGTTATCAGTTTGGAACAGATCTTTTCTAAGGAATTTTGAAACCTTTATCCATTTTTTACAAACAGTGATGGGTCTTATGCCATCTGTTGATGCGAACTATTCCCTTAAGATGTTAAGCAGATAATTCCGAAGGAAGTATCCAAAAACAACCGTGAGTTTTTCTTCAACCACTTGCAAAGGTTTTATACGCAAAGTAGGAGTTTTTTTTTAGTCAACTGAATATGTACAACGCCATTTTCTTCGTTGTTTATAAGTTTTTTGCAGTGCTTGACAAATTAATTTAACATTTTAATGTTTTCAGTAAAATTTAATTCTTCATTTCAAAGTTTAAGGAAAATGGGTCGTGTCTTAACAGTGTTGAAAAAGCTTAAATCGATTTACTTAGAGACCAAGGTCTAACTGGACGTGCAATAGCTGATAAAGTTGGCCGAAGTTTTAATGTAGTTTATTCTTACTTAAAATAAAAATAAAGATGTATACGGTAAAAACATAAAGGGAGTTAAGAAAACAGAAACAACAGCAGCTGTGGCAAAAATAAAACAAAAAGTCGGCGTAAACGCAAGTTGCTCAACAGTTTTAAGAGTAATCAACAACTCAAGGCATCTTAAACGAATGAAACTTAAGAAAAAACCGCCACTTGACGAGACGGAAAATGTTGCGATTAGATTTTTCAAAACTTCACATGAGTTGGAAAAAAGAATGGTATCACGTGGTTTGTTCAGATGTATGGAACAGTTGAGCTCGAGGTTGTAACATCATAAATGACAGCAGCTGGGTATAAAGCAATTTTGGAAAGAAATTTTCCTAAATTTTCTAACATCTTTGGACCATAAACATAAACATAAGGAGCAACAAGTGCAGTTGCTTCAATGGCCGCCGTACTCATCTGATCTAAACATCATAGAAAAAGTCTGGGGATGGTTAGTACTACGCAAAGTTTATGAGGGTGGTCGTCAGTTCGAAGACAAGGAAACCTACATTTCTGCAATTAAATTAACATGGAGCGAAATTTCGTTAGATTACATTAAAAAGCTATACGATTCCATGCCAGATCGAATTTACGAAGTAATTAAAAATAAATGTGGAAGTACCCACTACTAAACTTAAACAAAAACTTGTTTCATTCCATTCCAATACCAATTTTAATTTTTGTACCTATTTAGTTGACTTAAAAAAAAACTTGTACTTTGCATAAGTTACACTTTAGAAGGGGTTGTAGGAAAAACTCAAGGTTGTTTTTAGATAAAACTTTGAAATTTGTTTATTTATATGTTACGAAAATTTTTACCATCAACAGATGGCATAATAACCATCACTGTTTAGAAAAAATGGATAAAATATATTCAAAAATGTTTGTGCGTATTCAGTTGCCGAGGAGTCAACAAATTGGATGAATCAAATTAAATTGAAAATTTTATTTGTGTACTATTTTCTGTAGATTTTATTAACTTCCCATAGAAAGTTATTGTAATGGGTCCGATTTGTCAAATTGAAAATTTTGAAATTTCTCGACGTTTCAAGGTCCCTAGAAGAGATTTTGATTTCAAATAAATTTTGTTATAAAGATAATAAGACAGAAAGATGCAAAAAGGGCTCTCAAGAAAATTGCGTTTGTTGTTTTTTTACCATAGCAGTTTGAAAAAAAGGTGAAAATTTTGGTTAACTCTACATATCTTACGATCCAAAAACGCTGAATTAAATTTTATATATTATATTAAAACGTGATATTAAAGAAATATATATTTTGAAAAAAATCCATTGAACGGTGTTTTTTATACATTAAAAAATCTGAAACAAAAATTTGTCACCTCCAAAATTTTACGACTAAAATATTATTTCATCTCCAAAACAATTATGTGCAACGAAGAATAATGTTTTGAAATCTGATACAATTTTGAGAAAATTCGAATTGACAGTTTTCTTACAAAAAATAAAAACCCTAAAAAAAATGTATAAAAGTTGGTAGAAATTGATTTTCGACTCAAATATCTTTTCAAAAATTGAAAATATTGGCTTCAAACTTATTTTATTTCACAGAAAATATTGTTTTCGATGTTTATATAATTGTTTCAGTAATGTTTATATAAAATCCAACAGTCCTTTTTTGTATAAAAAATAAAATCTACAAAGAATAGTACGCAAATTTGGTAAAAAATGATACGAATACATATAGACAAACTTTTAAGCAAGACAAATCGACAGACGGGATGGGAATTTATCAGTGTGGGTCGCATCCCAGCCTCTTTTACTGACGACTTCTCATCCCGTCTGTCGATTTGACTTGCTTAAAAGTTTGTAGGTTTTCGTGTTGGGTTAAAAAAATTGTTAGTTATGAATTATTCTTAAAAATTTTTAAATTACAAACAATATTTTTCATATCAAGAAATACGTAGTTCAGTTTGAAAATCTAGTTTTTTTGAATAGATATTTAAATAAAAAAAAGTTTGAAGACAATATTTTTAATTTTTGAAAAGCTATTTGAGTCTTAAGTAAATTTTTACCAGGTTTTATTATTGTTTTTTTTTTTTAGTTTTTTGTGAGAAACTGTCCATTAGATTTTTCTCAACATTTTACTGAATGATGACAAAAATATTTTTAAAAGAATAAAAGTAGCTTAAAGCCAATATCTCAAAGTTTTGAATTAATATTTCAGTCGAAAATCTATTTTTACCAACATTTGTTTAATTTTTCTTACGTATTTAGTCTTTTTTGTAAAAATCGTACATTTTTTTTTCTAAAAATTTTCTAAAATAAGTTTGAGGCCATAATCTCAAGTTTTTGAAAATATCATATCAGTCTAAATTTAATTTTTAACAACTCTGAGTGATGCTTTTGTTAGCTTTTTATTTTTTATAAAAAAAACTGTCAATTTGATTTTTCTCAAGATTTTACCAAATGATAAAAACGTTAATTTTCGTTGCTCAAAATTGTTTTTGACATGAAATCATTTTTTATTCGTTTGGCATATTTAAGATTAACCAAAATGTTCACTTTTTTAAATTGCTATATAAAAAAATGCACCCAATAATTTGTTTAAGAGTCCTTTCTGACCGATTTCCTACATTTTTTAAGTCTCTTTTTATCAATTCTTAAATTCAATTAAGTTATTTAGTTTTATCGGAAATATTGAAAGATAGAGAACGGTTTTTTCTTATTTAATGGATGAATTAAAAATTGATTTTTATAAATTTATCAACAATTTAAAATGTTTTCAACAATTCTATGTCAAATTAAAAAAAAAGTCTCTAAAAATGCCTTGAGTAACATTTTTAAATTCGAAACATTTTTTGAGATACGAGTATATCAAAAAATTAAATAAATTATTGCAAGCATCAATTCTTTTGAGGTAATTTTCTACCACTTTTTGACACACGGTATTTTAGATATAACTTGGCTAATGTTGGTTTTCAAGTGCTCAGGAGTTAAAGGTTTATCTGCATAAACACGGTGTTCCGTTTAGTCTCACAAAAAAAAGTCAGTTATCATAGGACCATAACGCATCGAAATGTCGGTGACAGTCGTTCCATCGTCATTTTCGAAGAAGTAAGGGTCAATTACACCTCCGGACCAAAACCGCAGCAAACATTGACTTTTTGTGGATGTAATGGCCTCTCTTCAATTACTTGAGAATTCTTAGAACCCTAAATATGGCAATTTTGTTTATTAACATACCCACCGAGTGAGAATTGTGCTTCGTCGCAGAAGAGCATTTTGTTCGAAAAATCGCCGTCCAACACCTGTTGTTCAAGCACCCATTTGACGTAACTAAGATCTTGTGGCTCCATTTGTTGGGTGAACGATGTAGATATTATATCCAAATATTTAAATAATTTGAAAAATGAAGATGATTCTCTATACAGTGATACAGTGTCGTAGTTCACCGATATTAACTACCCACACATTGAATTTCTCAAAAGTTTTTTTAAGTACAATGTTCGATTCATTTTTTATAATAAAGACCTTGGTCTTTTTGGACTAGCAAATTTCAAAAATTTAAAATTCTAGTATTTAATTAACTTATGTTTACTTGATTTCTATCAACAGTGAACCCGGTTTTAAGGACCAGGTTTCACTGGCATTTTGACACATTTGCTCAAATAGCCATTAGAATGCGGCAGCTACTCAACATTTTACGGTTAAGAAAACAGATTATTAAGAAAAAGGAATAGATTATCGCCCATGTTCCAAATTTCGATCGAAAGTGAATTGTAATCACTTTTCAATTTCACGTGAAATGAAATTGCATGTTCTTCAATTCGATCGATTTCGAAAACTTCTTAATTGCATCAAGAGCAACGTATGTCGTTATCAATGAAAAAGTATAAAAGTAAAAGTGTGATGCAATGGCCGTCACGGGTAAGGATTGAGCACCATATCCTTTTCATGACTTTTTTCCATGACCAATGCCTACATTTGCAAGTGTATGTTCTCTATAACTTCACGAATTTCATCTTTTAGGTCTTGTTTAATTGTTTGAGAATTGATATAGAGCCTATCCGTCAAAAACGAAGAAAAAAGTCTGACTGTGTTGTCGATGGCCTATTGTGATTACTTTCTAGAGAAATAAATTAGTCACAGAACTTTGTTTGTAATTTTGATTATAATAAACATCGTCAATAACAATAGCTTCAAACTTCGACTTCTTATTATTTATAGAGCAATCCATTTACCTCTTTAACATTTGCATCAGCTTCTTTTCCAAATAAGTAGGGTTAATCACACTGCCCATAGTCCTAAACAATTAGTCTTCGGTTTTTTGATGAGATGAAAATGTTAGTTTTCATTGACAATGATTCTTGGATAAAAATCCGTATCCTGTTCATGTGTTTCATGGGCTTAATCAGCGTTACGAGTTTATTGTTAATACAAAGGTTTGACTTTTTGCGTTAACTTCATAATTATTACAAGCTTGCAAAATAAATAAATATTTACTTTTTTTTTTAATTTGCTATAAATCTGGGTTGCCTCAGATTTTAAAGGTAATAATGCTATAATGGTTTTCTCTAATTATTTGATTAATTGAGGTCAAATCCAGTTTCAAACTATAGTTTACAGCCCTAATCTGTTCTTAACATGGATAGTTTATTTGATTCAACCATTCGATTCGGGTGAACTACATTATCCCAAACCAATTTGACATTCAAATAAACTGCTGTTCATGTAAAAATCCTGGGAATGTTGGGTAAATTCTTTTGATTCATACAAAAATTAAGTTTAATCAATCCACCTAAACAGAATAATTTGTGTAATTTTTGGAAATGGGCAGTATTTGACTTTTTATTCCAATTGTAAGCAGAGGAATAAGAGAATTCTAAAACAGAGAGTTTCGGAGAAATGTTAAAAAATGTCTTCCTTCCCATAAAAATGTTAATATTTTATTATTTATTTTTATTATATTCTTTTATTCATAAAACAAATATTCTTAATTCAGCAATAAATTAGCCTGTACTTACATTTTGCTTACACAATTTAAGAAACCAGACATCAAATGAAAAATCCACTGCATTTTATATGCGGATCTGAATTGTATAGAATGAATGATTTTATTATTATTATTATTATTATTATCTTTATTTTTTCTTCACAAAAAAAATACAGGCTCACTTACATTTTAAAGATTTATAAGCATGGCTATTAAGCCGTCTGCCGGTTATATATAAATTTTAAACATTGAGAGAGAAGTTATTTTTTAGCTGTTATATAATAAAAATTAACAATTTACAAAATAATTTAAGATTAAGGTACTGCTTATGATTAAGTATGCCAGATTGAACGATTTATTTGATTTGAAAATAGCAAATGTTACAGGCTTTCAGTTTAACAAAAACAAAAACTACTAACATATATCTTGAAATAAATATTAGTTTTGTATAGTTAAGCTTATTGGTAACTTTTTAGGTTTAATCATTGATATTTAGATACATACAAAAAATGGAAGAGCAGTAAAAGACTTTCAATATCAACATTTAAACGTGCTTTAAGTTTAGCTAAAACAAAATTATATTAGAATGAACATTACATTAGAGGTCCACGAATGAATTTCTATACGCAACAGCTTCAGAGAAAAAACGGATAAGTAGTTTCCAACCACCCTCACCATTCAAAACTCCAAGACAGTCCTCAAACGAAAGGAAGCTCTTATTGAAGTAGAAACGCCGGATCTCTTGTAAGATCGGACATAACGCTAGTAAGTGGAAAACATTTTCAATTTGATTGAGGTTACATAATGTACAGTTAGGATTTATATCATTTCTGTGAGGTCTATAGTTAAGCTCAAGCATCTCCGTGCGAACCTTAAATATCAGACTTATCTCAACAAAAGTGAACTCGGTTCGAAAATAATTTGCTTCCCCCAAAGAGAAATTAAGTTTACTATATAATGATCTAGATTCGGACTCCCTTGCCCGATTGAGAAATGTCTGAAAAATGTTGTCATCTATAACAGAAATACAATCGTAAAGTTCACTCTTCCACGAATCTAGATTATCCAAACAAATCGTCAAAGGAAAGTTATGTTCTGAGGCCAAATCACTCCAATCTTTAAAGGGTGTGTATCTGTAGCGTAACGCTGTTAGGAGAATCCTTTTCTGCAAATTGTTGTTAGATCTTCGCATGACTTTGATTATATAGTCTGCATTCGCTTTTAGATTCTTTACAAAAATTGGTGGTAGTCCCGACTCAACGTGTATGGCATAATTGGGGGTATTAGATGGAAGTCTAAAGATTCGCTTGAAGAAATATCTTTGGATAGTTTCTATTTCGTCTAATTGCATGTAGCCATAAACTTCATTTCCATAGCAAAGGCAGCTTTTAACGGTTGAATCAAACACTTTAAATTTCGAAGCCGGATCTATATTTTTGTTATTGAAAAAATTTGACCACATACAGTTAATAGCTGCTTTTGCTGCAGTCAATTTATCTCTTATATGACTTCGAAAGTTCAGATTGTGTGTTATTGTGAAACCCAGATATTTGAAGTCCTTCACTACTTCTATATTTGAACCGCTCAAGTTCCAAGAACGGTCATTACGTGCACTGCGATTATGGTGTCTGAATATCATGATCTTAGACTTCGCAGTATTTATTTGAAGGTCCCACAAATCACAATATTGTTTTAACTTGTTAATTTGGAGTTGAAGCGTCACAGGATTATCAGTTAAAATAACAAGGTCATCCGCATAAAGGAGCACCTTGATAACTAGATCACCAAAAACAACACCACCTGGTATATTATATTCAATGTCATTTATAAAGAGCGAGAAAACCAAGGGACTCAAAATGCAACCCTGTGGCACACCTGTTTCTGACCTAAATTGTTTCGACGTGTTCATGCCATTTTTAACCACAGCTGTCGTATTTGAGAGAAGTTGCTCATAAATTTTTATAAACTTTGTTGATACACCGATACATGAAAGTTTAAATAATAATGAGCTTCGGTTGATGGTATCGAAGGCTGCTTTAAAATCAACGAAAAATGCATAAAGATTTGTTTTCTTCTCTATAAAGCGTCTAGCAACACTAGTGAGAGTAAAGATTTGGTCCACTGTGGAGAGATTAGCACGAAACCCAGCTTGGAAACAGCTTATTTTATTATTTCTTTCAGCCCAACTAGCAAGTCTTAAGTAAAGAATTTGAGTGAACAGCTTCCGCAGTGAACTAAGGACAGAAATTCCCCTGTAGTTTTCAGGAAGGTTTGGGTCACCCTTTTTAAAAATTGCAGAGATGGTTGAAGACCGGAAAGAATTTGGGATATCTTCCTTATCAAAAATTCTGTTAAACAAAACTAAAATATGTTCAAGAAATTGTGAGCTGGCATTTTTGTAAAACTCAGCCGGGATGCCATCTAAACCCGGAGCTTTGCTGTCTTTCATTTTATTTAATGCAATAAGCAGTTCATGCATGGAGAATGGAGCATCTAACTCTTCAATGTGAATGAACGGTAAAGCAAAGCTTATAGATATTTGATTTGGATCCGCCAGTAGAAGTGTTTCAAAATACGATGCCATTTGATCGGCACTAATGCAAATAACAGGCGACTTATTGCGCCCACTTAAAATACGCACATTAGCCCAAAACACTCTAGGATCTCTGCTCTGTACAAGATTTAATGCAGAGTTGTTGAGAAAAAGCTGTTTTTTACGGCTGCATAGATTTTTAAATGCTTTATTTGACTCCAAATAAAAGTATTTGAAAGCCAAATTATTCGTTTTTCTAAAAAGTTTCAAAAACTTGAATGATTTCACGTGAATAGAAGAATACCCCGCAGTATTACCGACGTTACCGACATACACAGAAAATTAAAGTAAGCAGAATAGGCCTGTTAGTTAGTGGCTTACACAGTTGACATTTATCACCAAAAGAAAATATGATTTCAACCAATAAACCCTACCTTCACATGATTAAAAATTAAAACACATTTAAAACTTCGTGTTTAGGACGAACGACAGAACAAACAACTCAGTGTCAAATTAGAAGTTGCAGAGAGTTGACCTTCACAAAATGTAATAAATTCATTACTTGCGCATGTATTTTTTTAAACAAAATTGTTTTTATGATTTTAATACGTAAACAAGATATTCCTTTAAATTATCACTTATGACATCACATCTCACATCATGAAGTAGCACCAAACATACTTCCTACCATGCCGCTTTAAAAAAGAGGGTATCTTGTTTCCAATTATGTTTCCAATTTTAGCATCTACAAATGGTCCTTTAATTTGTACTAAATTGTGCCCCAGGAGGATATAAAACGTATTTTTTTAAAATTTAATCAATAAATTTAATAGTTCCCTAAGTGAACGTTAAGACCGATAAAATGTTAAAATAAATGCCTATGTATGAACGTTGTTGATGAGATGAGTTTTTGAAAATGATGGAAAAACGTGTTGCATACTTGTTGGCTTCTGTAAGTAAACAGATTTCCTATTTTTTAAATACATAATAAGTATCCTAAAAGATACGATATATATCAGTGTAGAATTAAATGATCTCGTTTGGTCAGTTTACTTGTCCGAACTTCGAATTATATGCTGATTCGGAACAATTCGATCACCACGACCGAAGACAACAACCTTTATCACGACATGAAATGTTCATATTCCCCAATATTACGATATTTGAAAGTCTCCAAAAATCCTTATAAGGTGATCTTTAAAAAAAATATAGCCTACTCTTAGGCATTTTATAACATTTAATCAATCTGGCATCTTCTTCATTTACATTATATCCATTAAAATGTCCGCAATCAAAATCACAAATATTGCCTCTCTAAATTTTCACATATTCCTACGCTCAAAATTTAACTAGGTCAGTTATCATATCATATAGCGATGTGTACCTCAAATGTATCGAATATTACAAAATGTACATTGTGCATATCAATCTGCAATTACAAACATCACAATAAAGCTCTCTGTAAACATCAAAATATAGATTAAACCATGCAAACCTAACCGAAGATGAGCGAACCAACCGAATTTTTGATTCAACAGTTTTGTCCATTTCAATACAATCGATTAACTATGTGGGCAATCGTTACACCACAATTTCGATTTGAAATCAGATAAATATTTGTGATGTGCACAAATTTGTTTAGCATCGAAATTTGTTCGCACACAAAGTCGATATCATCACAAATATTGTCAACTTTTTGATTGCATAGGTACCGCCCATTCAATTCGCCTGACCATAGCTCGTTGACAATTGACAAAACCGCCCTCCTCCGTCCGACACAGCCCACCCTTCCTAACCACATTACAAACTTTTAAACTGACATTCCAGTTTGAGATACAAAATGACAACATAATAACAACTAAAACGGAACCGGATGTAGACGAAAAATGTACAAACAAATTCATTGGAGAGTCCTTGACAGTGTGTTAATTTCATGTTAAATGAACGAAATAGTTTTCTACACAGCACACTCGGCGTGGGCACTCACCTGTCTCCGTCCTCCCTGCATCTCTCTCACTTTCTCACTGTCAAACTGACACAATTTTGATTCAAAACAAAAAACGGTAGGGAAAAAACTCTACAAAAAAATAAAACTATACACAAAACGGTGACAGCCGTGTTTCATTATTTTGAAAACACAAATTTACATGTGAATGTTTTGCCTTGATTTACACGTGTTTGTTTGTTTTTGCAGCACTTTATTCAAAATAATGTTTGGATTTTTTTATTTTTGAAACAGCAGGTGTACATACTTATACAAGTGGTAGTAGTGGAGGTAAGCTATGTCGCATCTCGAATGCCTCAACCTTCCCTTTTTGCGCATTCCTCAAAACCTCCTGCATTTTGAAGTGTACCTTGTACCTTAGCTAGCTGCTACTATTTCGTCCTGACGTGCAAAGTAGAATGTGTCAGACCATGAGTGAGAAAACAAATTGTTGAACAATTTATTGTTTCAGTTGTAGAGATGTTGTTGATTTTATTCATTCTGTGTGTGTGTGTGTTTATTTTGGTGTTTTCTGTCATGTTTTGTTGACAATTTAACAAGTATGCATATTTTTCCAGAGGCTCCTACGGCACAGTGGCGGTAGTGGTAGCAGCGGAGGTTGCGAGATGGCGGATTCTCACTTTGCATTCTGCGGTGCTACCAGCGGTTATACTCATATTATAATCGGTGCGAGGTAAGAGGTGTAAAAGTTTGCTTTTCAAAAACACCAAAGTCATTCAAAAAACACACAAACCTGTAGCGTTTTATGTTTGTTTTGAGGGTGTGTGAGGGCAGAAATAAAATTACTACAAACATGCGGGGTGGAATTTGTAGAATAATAATTGTAAGGTGGAAACTAGATGATTTAATTTTCGGTGACATTTTATGATTCTTTTTTTTTTTACTTTTGACATTTATGTGAAATTCAAATGATGCAATGTTGTGTGTTTCAAAAGAGTTTTTGCATTTGAAAGAAAACAAATGAGGGATAGCATTTTTATTTAAAAAGAAAAGAAGTCTGTAAAAAAACTATTTTAATTAAGAGGTAACGAAATTTTGGCTAATGCATTTCTTCTGATCAATCTCTTTCTCTGTTTTTATCCATTTTATTAGTTTAACAACGTTTTGAAATTTACTGAAAAATACGTATCTTATTAATATTTGTTAATGTGCGAAAAGGATAAGGTATCAAAAAATTGCTTATATATGTACATTTTGAAATCACTTAATAATACTTTAGTTTTTTGGATTTTCATTCGCACAATCTTTCTCTATTAATATTACAAGCATACAAAGTAACCAATGTGAGAAGAAATACTCGTTTTTTCAGAACTCGGTTAAAATGGAAAGAAATTTTTAATTAAATTCGTCAAAATTCAAAATGAGAAGTTGCTAGAAAATTGGTTGAATTAGAATACTTCAAAATTCTTATGACGAAATTCTGTTTTCCAAAAATTGCTGATAGTTTATTTTGGGGTAAATAAAATTCTGCCAAATCTATTTTTTAAAAAAACTGGATAACAAAACCTGAAAATATGTTCGTTTTAACTTCCGCTTACCCAGCCATTTGTGTGGCATATAATTATTACAAATAAATTATTTCCAACTCCTGCCTGTGTAAAATATTGTCTTGCAATAACAAAAAAATATAGTTAAAGATTTTGCTTATCATATTTCTTGAATGATTTACTTTCGCCATTAATTTCAACTTTGATTTTAATTACTTGTAATTCTAATTGGAAATAATTTGCCAGGCTGGGTCCCACGAACATAATCATGTGTCATGTATTTTTTTTTAAGATCAAAACTATCAGTGGCCCCCATAGAATTTTCCAATTTTCTCAAAATCAAACTGATAGATTTTTTTTTCATATTCTCTAAAATTTTATGTTTTTAATAAGAAAAACATATGTTTGTATTGCTCAGGAAAGGTACCTCATAGAACCGTTTTAACTTCCTATAGGAACTTATTATAATGGTTCCAATTTGTCAAATTGAAAATTTTGACATTTCTCGACATTTCAAGGTCCCTAGAGTAGAAATAAAAGATTTTTAGAAAGATGTCTATGCGTGCGTGTGTACGTACGTTTGTACGTCCGTACGTGTCCGTACGTTCGCGACGTTTTTTTCGTCGTCCATAGCTCAAGAACCAGAAGAGATATCGACTTCAAATAAATTTCGTTATACAGATAATAAGGCAGAAAGATGCAGAAAGGGCTCTCAAGAAAATTGAGTGGGTGGTTTTTTACCATAGCAGTTTTAAAAACAGGTGAAAATTTTGGTTAACCCCAAATATCTTACGAACCAAAAACGCTAGAGACTTGAATTAAATTTTATATAATATATTGTAACATGATACCAAACAGGTATATTTTTTGAACAAAAATCAATATAACGGTTTTTTTATAAATCAATAAAACTGAAAAATAAATTTGTCACCTCCAAAATTTTACGACTGAAATATGATTTCATCTCTAAAACAATTTTGTGCAACAAAGAATAATGTTTTTGACATCTGATAAAAATTTGAGAAAAATCTAATTGACAGTTTTTTTTTTTTTTAAATAAAAACCTAAAAAAAAAATGTATAAAAGTTGGTAAAAATTGATTTTCAACTCAAATATCTTTTCAGAACTTTGAGATATTGGCTTTAATTTGCTTTTATCTTTCAAAAAATCTTGTTGTCAACATTCAGTTAAAGTTTGAAAAAAATCGATTTGACAGTTTTTGTACAAAAAATTAAAAACCGAAAACAAATTAACAAAAGTTCGTAAAAAATGATTTTCGACTCAAATGTCTTTTAAAAACTTTGAGATAATAGGTTCTAACTAATTTTTTCTTATAAGAAATATTGCTTTCAACATTAGGAAAAATTTTGAGAGAAATCGAATTGACAGTTTTTTTTACAAAAAATAAAACTCTAAAGAAAACAATACCTACTAAAACTTGGTAAAAATTTACTTTCGGCTCAAATAGCTTTTCAAAAATTAAAAATATTGGCTTCAAACTTATTTTATTTTAGAGAAAATATTGTTTTCAATATTCAGTAATTTTTATATAAAAATCCAACAGTCCGTTTTTTTCATAAAAAATAAAATCTACAAAAAATAGTACGGAAATTTGGTAAAAATTGATACGAGTACATAAAGGGGATTTATTTAAAATTAGGATTTTCATGCATTAGTATTTGACAGATCACGCGGGATTTCAGACATGTTGTCAAAAAGAAAGATGCTCAGTAGGCTTTGACATTTCATCTTGAATAGACTTACTAACGAGCAACGCTTGCAAATCATTGAATTTTATTACCAAAATCAGTGTTCGGTTCGAAATGTGTTTCGCGCTTTACGTCCGATTTATGGTCTACATATCGACCAAGTGAGCAAACAATTAATGCGATTGTGACCAAGTTTTGCACTCAGTTTACTTTATTGGACATTTAACCAACCACACGAATGCGTACAGTGCGTACAGAAGAGAATATTGCGTCTGTTTCTGAGAGTGTTGCTGAAGACCGTGAAATGTCGATTCGTCGCCGTTCGCAGCAATTGGGTTTGTGTTATTCGACCACATGGAAGATTTTACGCAAAGATCTTGGTGTAAGAACTGAAGCCGAACGATCTGCCACAACGTCGAATTTTCAGTGAATGGGCCCTAGAAAAGTTGGCAGAAAATCCGCTTTTTTATTGACAAATTTTGTTCAGCGATGAGGCTCATTTCTGGTTGAATGCTGTTGGACGCAACGTTACGGTGAATGGCGATCGCTATCGTTCAATGCTAACAAACTTTTTGTGAACTGAACTTGGTTGACATGTGGTTTCAACAAGATGGCGCTACATGCCACACAGCTCGCGATTCTATGGCCATTTTGAGGGAAAACTTCGGAGAACAATTCATCTCAAGGAATGGACCGGTAAGTTGACCACCAAGATCATGCGATTTGTCGCCTTTAGACTATTTTTTGTGGGGCTACGTCAGTCTAAAGTTTACACAAATAAGCCAGCAACTATTCCAGCTTTGGAAGACAACATTTCCGAAGAAATTCGGGCTATTCCGGCCAAAATGCTCTAAAAAATTACCCAAAATTGGACTTTCCGAATGGACCACCTAAGACGCAGCCGCGGTCAACATTTAAATGAAATTATCTTCAAAAAGTAAATGTCATGGACCAATCTAACGTTTCAAATAAAAAATCGATGAGATTTTGCAAATTTTATGCGTGTTTTTTTAAAAAAAGTTTTCAAGCTCTTAAAAAATCACCGTTCATATAAACAAACTTTTAAGCAAGACAAATCGACAGACGGGATGGGAAGTTATCAGTGTGGTTCGCATCCCAGCATCTTTTTATTTTTTAGTTTTTACTCTTTGCTCATAAATATAATATAAACAATATATCATTTGGGTCATTTGGACTTTTAAGTAGCTAGCAATTTTAATATTTTTCGTTTGAATAAATGAACTTATTAATCTTTTTTTTATTACTATGCCTTATACGTAGCGAAGCACGTACCGAGCCGTTAGTATTTTTTGTAAAAAAAAACTTTTATCTACAAAAAAAAATACTACGCAAATGCTTCTAAAATTGGTTAAAGACTAAAAATCTAGTTAACAGAAATAAATTTAGAAATCAATGAATTTCACTATATGCCTAATATTGTTGGTAATTTTTAAATTCTTTCGAATAATTTAACTGATAACTTTTTTAACAAAACACGAAAACCTACAATCCTTTTAAGCAAGAAAAACCTACAGACGGGATGGGAAGTTATCTGTGTGGGTCGCATCCCAGCCTCTTTTTTATATTGAAAAGCCAAATTAAGAACAAATTAGTTTGGGAAAATTAAAAAAAAAATCTATCGTTTTGTTTTTTAAGAAAATTCGAATTTTCTATTTCTGACCAATATCTTTGAATGGGGACTACTGTTGTTCGCAGTCTTAAAAAAAATAAAAAAATCTTCTAACGCGAATTGGCTTAAAACATTAGTTTCCAAATTTGAAGTCAATCGATGCTTTAGGTAGTAGACGCCAGGACAGACAGTCGACCTGGATCTGGGGACCCAATTTTTTCGACCATTGAGTTCGAAATTTTTACGAATGCAAACAATAGTCCATAGATAACCAAGGCCTAGTGAACTACAGTTTGCCTACTTTTCATGACAAAAATTACTCTTGGAGGACTTTTCCGTTTCTTGCAAGAAGATGTACACATGAACAAAACAGGCAAAGATTGGACCCAAAACCTCTTCTATGGATATCACAAACAAAAAATCACGCCAAGGGCACTACTTTCATTAAATGAAAAGTAATTCTTGAAGTAAAAATTCAATTAAAAAAATTGAAAAAGTTCATTGAGATTTCAAATACAGGTTATTGTAAGTAATTGATTTTTTTTTGTTATCATTTTTCCCAACTCTTAAGATATTTAAAGAATGTTTAAATAATAATTTAAATTGTAATACAATTTAAAATTTAAGTCCAAAATTATGTATGTTATCATTTAAGCACAACAGACGTAAAATATAAAATATTTTATGCTCTTACCTGTTGAAAAATTTGTGTTCGATGTGGATTCAATTTTTTATTTTATTTTTTTAACACAGGTAAGGAAACCTCGGAATGCTTCTCTTTAAAATAATTACTGAACAGATCAGATACAAAAAGTTGTTGTAAGAATACGCCCAAGTGGTCTTTTTTGAAAGACTTTTAAATAATGTGATCATAGGCATATTAACTTGAAAATGTAACTAATGAAACTAATAAATTCAATAAAATAATAATAATAATGCAATAAAATTGCACTTTTCAAATGGATTTTCAAAATGGATGTATCACTTCAGGTTTTTGAGATATTGCTTTTTAAAATTTAAAACGAAACCAACCCTTATAAATAATTGAAATATTTATTACATTTTCTAATATATATTCGCAAAAATTTCATAAGTTGCTAGATTTCACTAGTTTCATAAGACTGAAAGAAACGCTAAGATATTCATTCTAAACGGCTTTAAACAGAAAAAATCAAAACAAGTCTGTTGGTCAAAGTAATTATATTATACCAAGTTTTTGAAATATATTAAAAAATATAAAAATAACTAGCTGACCCGACAAACGTTGTGTTGTCATATTAATAATTTCTAGAGAATATTTTGAAAGAAATAAATAACTTATTGTAAGAGTATTAGGATAGAGCACTGTAAATGGGGTAAAATATTAAATTAACAAATCACCAACAAAATTGTTTTAATTTATTAAAATGTATTCTTTAAAGTTATATACATACATATCACTAGTTATGACAATACTACAAAAAAACAATATCAATCTCTTAATGCAACAGAGTGTACATTATGTTTTGTGATTCATTTTTTCGAAGTGCCCAGATCTAAGCCGTTTGGCCTTGAGATTTACTGATAGTAATTGCAAATGCCAATCTAATTGGAAATCGAAGACGTTTGAATTGAATTGGCACATCTGCGGGTATAAAAGGGATTCGCGGTAATAATATATTTTCACTCAGAATTAGCCATCTAGAATTATGGCTTCGATAACATTTGTCGTTTATTTTTTAATTACTAGCGCGTAACGCGTTAGTAATTTTTTCTACTCTGAACGTCGAACTTGTCGAGTTGTAGAAGCTGAGTAAGGTCAATGATTCTCGAGAATTTTCTCCAGTTGAGTCCTGAAACTAAAGGACGTTCTTATCCCTCTACCTTCCCAAAATCACCATCCATTCCCACATAAACAAGGCATACCAAAAAATCAAAAAAATCAAATGGGGTGGCGCAACAGTCCGTTGTGAACCAGGGCCTAGTGACTTACAACTCTCAACCATTCCTGTGTGCGAGTAATGTTGTCAGGAATGGAGGGGACCTACAATTTTATGCCGAATCCGAACGGCTAGTTTGAGAAAGCACTTTTTCATGACAAGAATTACTCTTGAAGGAATTGTCAATTCCTCGCAAGAGGCAGTACCCGCGAAAATTATTTTTTTTTTTTTTTTTTTTTTTTTTTTTAATTAAGGTGGCACAGGCAGGGATTGAACCCAAGACCCCTTGCATGACAGTCCAACACACTAACCATCATGCCACGGGTACTACAAGGCATACCAGCTTACGCTTATGTCACCAACTCCCATCCCACCTCCCACGTTTGTAATGGCGAAAAAGCTAGCAACGGTCCTATCTCCTATACTCCTTCTCACTCTAGGTAACCTAGCTGAATTGCTGTTACCGAATCCCAATCTTTTCCTTACAAGTCAGAATGATGAATTAACGTCAACTGACTCCTCACCCTTTCTCTTCCTCCCCAACCACCTCTCATCATTATTGGGCTGGATCTAAGGTGTTAAACGACCCGTGCCGATGATCAGCCTGGCTGGGGGCCCAATTCAAAAATAGCCCAGTCTCTAACGGAGTATCCGGATACCTGGCGACCTCCGGATTAACTAGCCTTATCTGTACATGCGAATCTCTGTGCAGATGGACCTTTTTTCTTCGCGTCTCGTGGGACCAACAAATGAACAAAACAAACAACAAAAACAAAAATAAAAACATAAGTGAGACCGGTATCTCTACAGGACCGGGCGGCAGCTTGGTGTCAAAGCCTGCTGTCGTATCTCTTGCGCCCAACACAGAGAAGGGAGTAGTGGCTAACCATGGACCCTCCTCTGCTGCTAATAGCAACGAGAATAAAAAGGTAGCGATACCTAATTTCAGTAGTGGCAGGGTTGTGAAAAATGGCCCTACCACTACTACTGATAATACTTCCAGAAATGGAAAAATCTCTAAAGGCCTTTATAGACAAAGGCGGCAAGCGGCGAAAATCTTGAAGGCCTCTGCTGCATCATCGGGGGTTGAAAAGACACCGTAGCAAACCGCTAGCGTCGAATGGGCCAAAAGCATAATTGCTACAACTAGATCCAATAAGGACTCTACGTCCAAAAGAGAAAGATCTCTTGAGGGGGCCGCACCGACACCAAAACGGCCTCGGGTGCATAACACCAGCACCCCCCTCAATCATATCAGGAAACAATCCAGTTTCAGTGACGTCGCGAAGGTCAAAGTCGTGGTTGCGGTCATTGACAGGAGCGATGATGATGGCACAATATCGGCTGATCGTTGGCAGTTGGTCAAGGTTAAGCTCTCGGGTGGCTTTTTGAGCATTTTGAGAGAGCTTCCAGGACCACTTCCTTCCATAAGCGATGGGGGTTGGCATCAAGGCCATGTCAAACTCATGGTTTGTGGCGACCAGAAATCTTGTGACCTTTACAAGCTTGCTGTCAGCCGGTTAGGTGAAGTTTGGCCAGGTGCGAAGCTCGAGGTTGTCGCTGTGGAAGACATTCCCAGCAGACCTAGAGCCCGCATCTGGATACCGATTGAACCTGCTGGTATCGAGGACATTCTCGAGATGGTCAAAGTGTGTAACCCGTCCCTTCCGACGCATAACTGGAAAATAGCCAAGCTAGAGGAAGTGAACGGTCTCAATAAAGAATCCTTGGCTCCTCTAGCCCTAAACGAGGGCTCCATAAACTATGGTTTCGAAACCATTAAAATTCGAATATATAAAAAAGATGAGGTCAACGCGGAAAGCGGGCCTCCAAAAACTACCGAAGGTGAACTAGCGGTTGGTGAACCTGGGACGTCGTCTTCTCTCCTAACAGAGGGTGACGATGCACCCTTGTCCTCACCAATCACGAACGCACCCTCTACAAAAGTCGTGGACAGTCCATCCTTAATGGAGACTGAGGACGACCTTAACATGATCCTTCTGAGCGAGGACGAACTCTTGGGTTCATCCTCAGACACAGAGGATCAAAACAAAACCGTGGTGGAGGTTGATCTGCCTAATTGTAGCCAAAATGCTGCAGTTAGTACAGATTAATCTCCAACACTCCATAAAGGCCTCGGCCTCACTTCTTCTCCGTCTGGCGACTAACGGGGAAGATATTGTCCTGATCCAAGAGCCATGGGTTGTAGGATCCGTTGTTCGAGGACTCAGGACTCCTGGATACTACACACTTTGTGTGACAGATAAAGGTGAACCTAGATCTTGCATACTAGTGAAACGTAGCATTAATGTATTTTTACTCCATCGTTTCAGTGACAAAGATACCACCGTAGCTAGGCTAGAAACAACCAAAGGAAGTTTCTGGCTGGTATCGGCGTATCTTGGGCATGACCACCTTGGCCCTCTCCCTGGAAAAATACTGGAGAAAGTCGTCGCTGAAGCGGAAAGGCAAAGGATCCGCCTAATTATTGGGAGCGATGCTAACGCTCATCATACTGTATGGGGCAGTACGAATATCAACGACAGAGGTGAGTCTCTTTAATGTAATGTTGGTAATGAACCAATTTTCATAACTAAAACTCGACAAAAAGTCTTAGACATAACTCTTGTCTCAGATAGTATACACTATATGATTTTGGACTGGAAAGTATCCAAAGAACACTCGTTCTCTGATCATAGATATATCCAGTTCAATATAAATGTGGATGATAACCCGAGTCCATTGACTTTTCGAAACTATCGGCAAACTGACTGGGCTTTATACAGGAACTCATTACAGAGTTAACTAGAACCTGGACTATCTAGTCCTTCCTCTAACGCTAACGAACTTGACAAAAAAGTCAATGACCTTACCTCAGCTATGAACAGATCGCTAGAAATTGCTTGTCCACTTATACACATAAGAGAAAAGAGGAAACCACAATGGTGGGCCTCAGAGCTTGACTCGCTCAGGAAGGAATGCAGGAAACTTTTCAACCGGGCCAAACTGCAAGACTAGCCTCTCATTGGGACTCCTACAAATAATCTCTAAGAATCTACAAGAAGGCACTAAGGAAATCCAAGCGATCTTCTTGGCGATCCTTCTGTGGCATGATAGAAGAAACTTCTGAAGCCTCTAGGTTACGGAAAATTCTTTCAACTAATCCAGCTATGCCAAGCTGCATGAAAAATGCAGACGGCTCCTGGACTAATTCAAGTAATGAATCGCTGAACGTACTATTTAACACTCACTTTCCTGGTAGTTCTCTTACCGAAACTTGCAACAGCTTTACACGTTCAAGTTCAAATACAACATATCCACAAGGTCTGATCACAAAGGATAAGCTACAATGGGCTCTCAACAACTTCAAACCATTTAAAGCTGCAGGACCAGATGGAATAATACCAGCAGAATTACAAAAAGTTTCTGATATAATTGCACCAATCCTTGAGGCAATTTTTACCAGCTGTCTTTACCTGGTCTATGTTCCCTCGGCATGGAGAGAAGTTAAAGTTCTTTTTATACCTAAAGCAGGTAAATGCTCCCAAGTCAATCCTAAAGATTTACGACCTATAAGTCTATCATCATTCCTTCTTAAGACCCTGGAAAGATTGATTGATATCCATTTAAGGGCACGTATCGATACAAGACTTCTGTCTTCATCTCAACATGCCTACTGTTAGGGGAAATCGGTGGAAACAGCGTTACACACCATCATAAAGAGTTTACTATGGTTGCTTTCCTTGACATCGAAGGTGCCTTTAACAACGTGGACACATCTGCAATCACTTCTGCACTGACATCTCTAAATGTAGAGAGTTCGCTTCGGGAGTTAATTCATTTAATGATTACTAGCAGAATAATTAACTCAAAACTGAGCAACTCTTCTAGCAGACGATTCGTTAGTAGAGGGACACCGCAAGGTGGTGTTCTATCCCCTCTCCTCTGGAACCTAGTGGTGAATGAAATCCTAACTAGTCTGGATGCGGAGGGTTTCAGAGTGATAGCCTATGCGGACGACGTTGCTAAAGCAGTTTCAGGAAAGCATCTAAATATCCTAAAAGAACTCTTACAAAATGCCTTAGACAGACTAATACTTTGGGCTGATCGGTGTGGACTGGGTGTTAACCCACACAAAACCAATCTGGTCTTATTTTCGAGGAGATACAAAATTCCATTTGTCAATCCTCCTTACATTAAAGGAATCCAATTAAAATTCTCAGACGAGGCCAAATACCTAGGACTTCTCTTAGACAAAAAACTAAATTGGAAACGCAACGTACAGGAAAGAGTCAAAAAAGCTACTCTCTTTTCTTGCAAAAAAGCTATTGGTAATAAATGGGGTTCACAACCCTGAATCACGCGTTGGCTATAAACATCGGTTATCAGACCGATTTTAACGTACGGTGTGGCAGTATGGTGGACTGCTTTAGAGAAAGGTATAAACAGGGATAAGTTGAATGAAGTCCAACGTTCAGCCTGCCTTTGTATATGCGGATCGCCTCGCACGACCCGTCTTCGGCACTGGACACCTTGCTCTACCTTACACCTCTTGACATATTTAGTAAACAAATAGCTGCAAGCTCTGCTATTCGCCTCAATGCTTCGTCGCAGTGGACTAACAACAACATTGGCCACTCCGTAATTCTAAGGTACTTAGAATCAATTCCAAAGCACACAGACTACACCATCTCCCAACTACAATTCGACAGGAATTTCCAGATTTCTATACCTACCAGATCTTTTTGGGAGGATAGGACATTCTGGGAGGATGAGTCAATCCACTTTTACACAGATGGCTCAAAGACCAAAGAGATCCAACCTTCAGTTGTAAATTATGCGGTGGCATGCCTATTAAATCCAATGAGTTTAAAACTCTTTGAAATAAATAACAGCTTCGGTAGCATCACAAACTGAATCAATAGATTTGTATGACACCAGGTCTCCTGATAGCTTGATATTTAATTCATTGACATCCACATTTTTTCCTGCTTAAATATTTTCATTGTAAATCTAGAAATATCTGGTCACTGAAAGCATCTTGCGAATCAATATTCTTGCAGAAATCGAACGTTAATTTTATGCATCCAGTTTCATCTGTAGTAACATTACTTTCAGTTTTACTTTTTCAGCATAACGACACATTCGCGATGATTTTAAGCACGCGTTGATCACATAATCGTACATTGAACGTGGAATAACCGGGAAGTGTTTGTCTGAAATCACCTGAGAGGAGTAACAGAGTGTCCCCAAATAGTCCGTCGTTGTTTTTTATATATTTAAATGTCCTGTGCATTCATCCCAGATTATAATTTTACACTGTTCACCTTGTCCTGCCGAAACTGCGAGCAAGATGTGGCCATAAATGGTTCATTGTTCTTCATTCATTAGTGGGACATTGCGAGCGACAATCGCTGCCATTTCTACATTATTACAAGATATTGTATTTTAGTTCTAGTTCTAGTATTAAATCAGATGCATTTCGATTTTTGTATGCATACCGAAATGACTGAGTGGTCTGTTGGCAATGATAATGCAAAGATCCTAAGTGGCAATTAATGCTTCATTGTACATAGTATCACTGAATATTATCGTAAGATCGTTGCTCCGTGTACCATGTTGATGCAATTCAACCATAGCACTTAGGAATACAAATAATAGATAAAAACCTATTTTCAAACCTACCGAATGTATGTTCAAAATTTCATTGCAATTGGTTAAGCAGTTTAGGGAGAGTATAGCAACTAGCACTGTGACAGAAGAATTTTATAGATTAGATGTTGAAAACGGATATTTTTTTAAAACTTGAGCAAATAGTTTACATTAAAGTGTCATTTCAAAATAAGCACTTAAATTTAACTCAAAACGTATTTTTCGAAACTATAAAAGTATTAAGTTTTGCTCAAAACCGCATATAAAGTCTATAAAAGACAAATAACTAATGAGAATTTCCAGAAACTAAGTAAGATATCAAAATGATTTAAATTGTATCTTGAAGACAAAAGCTGTATACTTTGCAACATCGTCACACAATTTTTTGTTAGGAGATATTTTGAGTATAAACTTAGCCTTATAAGAACCCTGGTTTTGAGTTTTGATTTTTAAACAAGCATAATTTTAAAAACCCGAGTTTAAAGGTGGAATTTAAATTCAGGACATCTTAATCCCAAAAAAAATTTGCATTGGACGGCAACAATTTATATAAAACAGAAGTACATAAGTATAAATGCATAATTTTATAATTTTTGGAAAGACAAACTTCTCAGGAGTTTTTATTCTTAATAACGAATTGAAGGTGGCATTCTTTTTCTTCAAATACTACTTTTAAACTCACAGAGGTCTTGAGTTTTGTGCTGCTTCTTGCGAGGAATTTTCAAATAATTCAAGAGTACCTAACTGTTGTCATGAAAAGTTCTCAAATCAACCGTTCGATTTCGGAATACAAACTGTAATTCCCCTTTGTCCCTGACATTACTCGCACGCTGGAATGGTTTTGAGTTGTGAGTCACACGGTCCTTGGCTTAAGAGCGGGTATTTGGATTAACTGAACTATAAAATTGGAGAAGATTTAAACAAAATTAACAAACATTTGAGTGAAGCCTTTTTATCAAAGTTTACCCTTATTTTCAAAGTTTACCCTTATTTTCAAAGTAAGGACATTTTTGTACCAAGTCAAGCATTTGGAATTACTAATTTTTAAGCACGAACATTTTTAGTAAAATTAAATATTTTTTAGATAGACTATGTTTTGAAATTAAAACTTAACAAAAGGTGAACATTTCTATTTTATGGTTGGCGGGGTTATAATTTCTTAGAATTTAGATATTTTCTTATTTTATCTATATTAGTGTAGTAGACCATCTTTATTCCAATAATACACTATTAACCATTTTGAAATCCTTTATAAAAACCAATTAAGAGGAAAATATTGCTATTCAAATATTAACACAGCAAATTAATTACATACGCAGTCTTAAACTAATACAAAAATGTGTAATTTGACTAATATGATGTAACTATGAGATGATCAGATTTTAGTTTAACTTAGGATAAAACTTCATATCAAAACTTTCTCTTAATCAAGCCACATTCTTGTGAAATAGACTTTTTCCATATAGCCAAAAAGATGTCGAGCTAATTTTCATGCATGTACATTCAATTTTGTTTGAAATCAGAATATTTGAAGTTCCAATATCAAAACCAAATCACACCAAAACACGCTTTTCAGTAGGTACTCATCCATGAAATTTAGTTTTTGAAAAAAATCTAAACGAGACGATTTTACTTAATAATGCTGATGAATAGATTAAAGCAAGCGATATTATAATGCTTCGCTAGCGCATTTGAAACGTAAAATACATTTGAAACGTAACGCACATAGTAACCAAATTGTAATTAAGTTTTTCCCAATTTAGAGGAAACGATTCATTCAAATACTCACATACTCAACCTACCAACAACCCAGTATCACATCATTGCATTCCTCTCCGCCATCATCTACAGTTCTCATCATTTCAAAAAAGCGATTCCATTTTCATTTCCATTTGCATTAATTCAATGTCTATGCCATATTCGCGTTCACTTCCTGGATGGTTCAAACATGAAATTCTCTCCGTCACTACCGCTGCCGTCGACACCGCTGCTGACGTCGCTGACGCACCCACACCACATTTTCCGACTGTGCGCCGCATTTCCTTCACATTATCGTACTGATGCCAAAACCTCGTCTAATCATCGTATTCTGTTTGAATTTAACGTTTCATTCAGACACAGAAGCGTGCGTTGGCGTTGGTGAACTACCTTACCTACATTTTCACATAAAAGGAAGAATATAACAACAAAAACACATTTCATATACATACGTTACGTATACGTCCTATTCCTAAACGTCGTGTCGTGCGTGGTCGAATAGCGTCAAAGTGAAGTTCAATAACGGTTGAGCCGCCAAAATGGATTTACCTGACTACTGCCGCAAATTCAATTTTGAAATCCTGAAATTACGCTCTCTTTGTGATGCGTGGCTCTGGAACTGGCACTGGCACTGGCACTGGTACTGGCTGTGCGGTGGCAAAACGCATCCTTCTATTCATTTTCACATCACCATAGGAAAAGCTCATGCAAATCGCTCACATCCCCGTCGCGTCGGTCGCTCGTCGGACTCGACCTTAATGAGCAACTTGGCGAGACCAAAAGTTGGGAAAATATTTTGGCCAAGTATCTCGTTTATAGCAAACGCGCAAACAGACATCAGCGAGACACCCACGCTTTTTGTTTAGCGGAAAAAATAAACAGGACTCGGACCTCTTCCTGTTGTTGGTGGGTTTTTGGGGTGGATAGTGATTGGTTATAGTGCGGTGCGTTATGTTGTCGTGTGGGCGAGGAAGACCAATGGCGACAGGATGTGGTAGATTGAACGGGAAACTCAATGTGGTGATTATTAAATTCAGGTTATGCTGATGATGTGGTCCAATCGCGTTATGGTCATTTGGTCCTGGATTGTGTGTCCGTCCATTGATGAAGCTGATGGTCGTATACCCAAATGAACTTCAAGCTGATATACCCCCCTCACCGCTTATCATTATTATGATGGTTTTTGTGTAAAAATAAAAGAAGAACAGACGAGCATAAAATGAGGCTTTGATTGAATGTTCTGACCATTTATTGAGTAGAAACTGGGTTTATTGTTGGAATTTAATCCTATTAAGCGGTTACTCTTCTCGCTCGTGCGGATTTTGATATTGATTTGTGGCGCATAAATGTGCTGAGCGCTAATCTATTTTCACTGAATTGTTATTGAATCACATTTTGTATATATATATAGAAAAAGACAGACAGACAGACAGACAGGACATCATATGCAAAAGTCTGAACGGCTAGCTCTGTAATTATAGAAAGTATAAGCTCGGCGCGCGGATTATTTTGTAAATTAAATGCAAGCTCTTATCATCATCATTATCATCATAGACTATAAATGAACAGAAACAATAAGTTGCGGTTTTCCGTTGGTGTTGAAATATATTTTTGAGTAAAATAGAGGAAGGTATTTTGGAGTCCATATGCAAAACTATAGCCTCATCAATTTACTCATCACAGAGAGCGTCAAGGATATTTATGGGGATTTTATTTAAAAACGAAATTTTATGAAAACTTTCACTATCCCTGGCGTGCGGTTGTTTATTTTTGGTTAAAGGTTTTATATATATGTATGAAGGATTGTAGGTGAAGGATTAAATTGATGATTTTGTTTTGTATACAAGCAAATGGTTTTAAATACGTAATTAATTGAGGGATTGATGAAATAATGAAATAAAGTCAACATATTTATTTAATTTAATGGAAGGTTTTGTTAAAAGACTTAAGTTGACATTTTATGGTCGAGGATAAGTGCTGCTGTTTTTTGTAATGAAGGGTTTTCCAATAAAAGGTTTCAATTTTTATTTTGATAGTCTGCTATTTTTGCAGCTGTCACTTTTAAAGCTGTCATTTTTTGACTTTTGAAAAGTAAACCTTCGTTATTCCTAAAAATGGAATGATACAGCCTTTAAGGACGCATTCAAATTATTAAACATCAAATAGAATAGATATAGAAAATATAAAAAAATGAAGATTGTCACAAAAGCACTTTTGGTTTCTTGAATTACTTCGGGCGCTAATAGTGGAACTGGTGAAAAGATTTTCGATGAAGGGATAAGTTGATAATATGACGAGGAATCAATCCATCGTTTAGGAACAACTGAGAATATTAAGGCTTAGTTCCTATGACTTTTAAAGTTTATTTTACACAAGAACTCAAATGAACTTTATTGCGATACTGAGCTATGATTAATGTTTTTTCATGGTCGGAATCATATGTAGCTGAAGTTAGGTAAATGGGCTGGCTATTGATGACGTTATCAACACACTTGGATCCATGTAGATCAATTGTAATACCGCAAAGTACAGGGTTTTTCAATAGGAACGATACAAAAGTAGAGCGACAGTACAGCAAACGACGCCATATTTCTTTCTGCTCTTTTGACATATTTCTTCAGTAAGCCAATAATAAGTCAAAATTGTTAAAATTTATTACCGAAATTCGCAGTCACTGGCATCAACGTTTAGAGCGCTGCGTCCAATTTATAGTCGTCATAGCAGATCAACAATTGAGCGTCTAGTTAATAGATTGGAATAGGCAGGCTCAGAACGAAATGTTCCCATGCCAGTGAAGCAAAGAAGTGCCAGTAGTGTCAAGAATATTGTTGCTGCTAAGGCTTTAGTTAGAGAAGCCCAACTGTGTTTCTCACACGTCGTTCTCAAGCGTTGGGCATCTCTGTGACGTCGTTGTGCCGAATTTTGCGAAAATATCTTAGCCGTTGTGCCCGTGGCATGATGGTTAGTGCGATGGACTGTCATGCGAGAGGTTTTAGGTTTGATCCCTATCTATGCCACCTAAAGTTTTTTTTCACGAGTACTGCCTCTTGCGAGGAATTGACAACTTCTCCAACAGTCATTTTTGTAATGGAAAGTGTTTTCTCATATTTGCCGTTCGGATTCGGCTTAAACTGTAGGTATATATATATCCCTGACAACAGTACTTGCACAAAGGAACTTGTCACTAGGCCCTAGTTCTCAAACGGACTGTTGATCCAACTAATTTATTTATTAACTTCCCATAGGAAGTTATTGTAATGGGTGAGATTTTTCAAATTGAAAATTTTGACATTTTTCGACGTTTCAAGGTCCCTAGAGTCGAAATAAAAGATTTTTAGAAAGATGTCTGTGCGTGCGTGTGTAAGTACATTCGTACGTCTGTACGTTCGCGACGTTTTTTTCGTCGTTCATAGCTCCAGAACCAGAAGTGATATCGACTTCAAATAAATTTTGTTATACAGGCAAAAAGATGCAGAAAGGGCTCTCAAGAAAATTGCGGGTGGGTGGTTTTTTTACCATAGCAGTTTTAAAAACAGGTGAAAATTTTGGTTAACCCCAAATATCTTACGAACCAAAAACGCTAGAGACTTGAATTAAATTTTATATAATATATTGTAACATGATACCAAACAGGTATATTTTTTGAAAAAAATCAATATAACGGTTTTTTTTTAAATCAATAAAACTGAACAAAAAAATTTGTCACCTCCACAATTTTACGACTGAAATATGATTTCATCTCTAAAACAATTTTGTGCTACGAAGAATAATGTTTTTGAAATATGATAAAATTTTGAGAAAAATCGAATTGACAGTTTTTTTACAAAAAATTAAAACCTAAAAAAATGTATAAAAGTTGGTAAAAATTGATTTTCGACTCAAATATCACTTCAAAAATTATAAATATTGGCTTCAAACTAATTTTATCTTTTAAGAAATATTGTTTTCAATATTTGGTTAAATTTTATAAAAAATTGAATTGACAGTTTTTTTTTACAAAAAATAAAAACCTAAAAAAAAAGGTATAAAAATTGGTAAAAATTGATTTTCGACTCAAATATCTTTTCAAAACTTTGAGATATTGGCTTTAATTTACTTTTATCTCTTGAAAAATCTTGTTGTCAACATTTGGTTAAAGTTTGAAAAAAATCGAATGGACAGTTTTTGTACAAAAAATTAAAAACCGAAATAAAAAATTAACTAAAGTTGTTAAAAGATGATTTTCGACTCAAATATCTTTTCAAAAATTTGAGATAATAGGTTCTAATTAATTTTTTTTTGTAAGAAATATTGCTTTCAACATTAGGACAAATTTTGAAAAAAATCAAATTGACAGTTTTTTTTACAAAAAATAAAAACCTAAAAAAAATGTATAAAAGTTGGTAAAAATTGATTTTCGACTCAAATATCTCTTCAAAAATTATAAATATTGGCTTCAAACTAATTTTATCTTTTAAGAAATATTGTTTTCAATATTTGGTTAAATTTTATAAAAAATTGAATTGACAGTTTTTTTTACAAAAAATAAAAACCTGAAAAAAAAATGTATAAAAGTTGGTAAAAATTGATTTTCGACTCAAATATCTTTTCAAAACTTTGAGATATTGGCTTTAATTTACTTTTATCTTTCAAAAAATCTTGTTGTCAACATTCAGTTAAAGTTTGAAAAAAATCGACTTGACAGTTTTTTTACAAAAAATTAACAAAAGTTGGTAAAAAATGATTTTCGACTCAAATATCTTTTAAAAACTTTGAAATAATAGCTTCAAACTAATTTTATCTTATAAGAAATATTGTTTTCAACATTTGGTAGAATTTTTAAAAAATTCGAATTGAAAGTTTTTTTTACAAAAAATAAAACTCTACAAAAAAAACAATACTAAAACTTGGTAAAAATTTAATTTCGGCTCAAATAGCTTTTCAAAAATTAAAAATATTGGCTTCAAACTTATTTTATTTCACAGAAAATATTGTTTTCAATATTAAGTAATCTGGATATAAAAATCTTACAGTCCGTTATTTCATAAAAAAATAAAATCTACTAAAAATAGTACGCAAATTTGGTAAAAATTGATACGAGTACGTATGGACAAACTTTTAAGCAAGACAAATCGACAGACGAGATGGGATGTTATCAGTGTGGGTCGCATCCCAGCCTCTTTTTTATTTATTTATTATCTTAGCCTACATCCTTATAAGATCACATTGACTCAAGAACTGAAATTGCTTGACCACCAGAAGCGTCGTATGTTGAATGTTCGTGAATGGGGCTAAGCAACAACTTGAGAATGATTCGGATTTTCGTCGAAAAATCATCTTCAAAGATGAGGCTTATTTCTGATTCGGGTTTCCATCGAAAGGCTCACTTCTGGCTGAAATCCTTCGTCAATAAACAAAATATGCGGTATTGTCATCATTGTATCCCGAAAAAATTACGGTTTGGTGTGGTTTATGGGCCAGAGCGGCGGCCGGTGTCATTGGGCCGTACTTCTTGCGCGATGGTCAAGACCGGCACGATATTGTGAATGAGAATCGCTTCCGTTCAACGATAACCGAATATGTTTGGCCCTAAATGGATGATATAGACTTGGAGGACATGTGGTTTCCAACAGGACAGTGCCAGCCACAAGCCACACAGCGAATGTCACAATTAATTTATTGGAAACCAAGTTTGGTGAACGTGTCATTTCACGACATGGTCCAGTCGCTTGGGCGGTCTTAGAATATTTATATGTCAAGTCTATGGTCTATGCCAACAAGCCAGCAACATATTGACGATTTATGCTTGAAAACCGTCGAAAATTGGGTTCTGGGTCTGGACTTCTGTAAGCGTGTCCATACAAAAGAAATCGAGTTCCATACATAATGGCATCGAACGTACTTTCACGAGAATAAAGAATTCCCTCGATATCCAAAACCGTTTTGTTTTAATAAAAAACTTTTCTAGCGCTCTTATTAAAAAAAAAATAGTTACGACTTCCCTGAAAAATCAATTATAAAATTCTATGATGTCTGTGGACCCTCTTGTTTTACGCATTTAGGGGCTTAAGGATTTCCTGAAATACCTACCAGTTCTTCAAGATTATTGAAGAGGTGTCTGCTTAAGAGTTTGTCTCTAGTGCTAGGCAGTGGCTAAAAAGAGGACTTTATCTTCCATTTGTAGTAAGCCACAGATTCTTTGTATGGTAACCTCTCGTTAAGATTTTTGGTCGAAATTGGGCCATAATTTCCTGGATGTAACACAGGTTTCAAGGCGTTTCCATCTATTATGGATGGGAGTGTCTATACGTTAGTCTATATGCGATTGGCTCAGCGTTGTAACTGTCCTCTCCTGTTCATCAGCTATCTCGTTTGCATGCACATCACATGTCATTTTTGTGACCTGGTACCCATTGGAGTCTAAGAATATGCTGTGATCTAATAACCGTAAGTTCTTGGCGACAGTAAAGACCCACTAAATTTAAAAATTCTGGAAACTTTTTGAACACACCTCGTATATGGATATTGTCGATTTAGTTTTGTTTGTTACATTTTTCGGTGCAGGGAAATAAGTCCACGGGAACTAAGTCCACTGAGGGACTAAGTTCTCACTTAAGGTGGGAAATAAGTCCACGGGAACTAAGTCCACTTGGGGACTAAGTTCTTCCTTAATGGGAACGAAATCCACTTTACTAAAGTGGTCTTTGTTCCCATTAAGTGAGAACCATCTCCACTTTCTTATGGGAAATTAGTACACACTCGAAAGTATAAAGTGGGAATGAATTTCCAACAACAAAAATTAAAGAGAGATGTAAGCTACTGTTAGTTCTTAGACCTTTTTTTATATTTTCTTAAATTTATCTTGATAAGTACGAGTATGTTACAGTTTATATTCAATACATCATTTGTTATTTGAATATTCGTAATGAAAACAGTGTAAGTTTCAGTGACGATATAATATAGAGCGTGTTCAAATGGAAAAATTGAATCAAAAAGCATAATTTTATTTTTAAATTCAGATTTCGAGTTATTTTTGAAAACTAATCAAATTATTCAAAAAAAAAATCGCCCGATTTTTATTTGATTTTTTTTGAAAACTCGAAAACTGAATTTCAAAATAAAATAATGCTTTTTGATTCAATTTCGAAATACAGTTTTCGAGTTTTCGAAAATAATCAAATAAAATCGCGCGTAATCACATCAAGATATGTGAAAATTGTTATAATACAATTTCGTAAAATGCAACATCTGAATTATTGTGTCCGTATTGTATAACTATAGTTACGAGTTTTACGATAGTTTTTTTGTAGATTGTATTTGATTTGAATTCTTGTATACTTTGTTGATTTTTTTATGTTTTTTTTTCACTTGAATTTATTATTGAAATTTTAAATTAAAAGTATTTTTGTTTTTTGTTGTATTATCATCTATAAAATATTTTACCTTTACTTCGAAATTTTAACAATTTTGTTAATTAAATTTGGTATCTCGATAGAAGTAGAATAATTTTTTGTACAGAAATGTATTTTTTATATTAATAAAACTTAAAAATACTTGAAGAATTATTTTTTCTTCCTGGCTTAACATGGGAATTTATTTCGCATTCAAAGGGAACTAAACCCACTGTTTTTTGTTACGAATTTCCCACCTTGCATGGGAACAAAGACCACTTTATTTAAGTGGATTTCGCTCCCATTAAGTGAGAACTTAGTCCCCCAGTGAACTTAGTTCCCGTGGACTTATTTCCCACCTTAAGTAAGAACTTAGTCCCTCAGTGGACTTAGTTCCCGTGGACTTATTTCCCTGCACCCATTTTTCACCTATTCGATCTTATCAGGGAAGATATCACAAAGGGGTTTATTGAAATTCAGACACAGAGTCATGTAAGCTGTGCTTCGCCATCAATTAAATCTACATAATAGTCCAGGGGTAGAAGATTGAGTATTGCCTATATTTCTGCAGTGAAATGGTCTTGACCAATTAGGTTAAACCTATGCATGCCATTCTCTGCACCTTTGTAAGGATTTTTAGATTTTTAGCTTCCACCAACGCATTCCATCATACCATATTACCATAAGTGTAGATACCATTTTTAACAGGCTTTCCTTCATCTTGACAATGACATAAACATCCATTGATTTCTTTACAAAACTTATTTTGTATTTCTGAAACATTAATGAAATCTCTTAAAGGAAAATCCTAACGACTAATAACATAATAACCTTGAACCAATACACGAAGTTTCAGGGATCGACAAATGCAATAGTTAATATTTTATTATTTAAATCATAGAGATCCTTTAAATTAATCTCTTATAATAAAACCAAGTTCATATATGGTCACATTTAAATTTCCAGTGACACAAACCGAGTGATTGTTCATTTGCCAATATAAAGTTGCACTATCTGTTCCTACATTGAAGATATTGCTAGAGATTGCATGTAACATCTTTCCTTTTACAATCCAGAGTTACGCTGTGGTAGCGTTAGAAGCTCCCCACACCACTCGCTATACCTACACCCACTGCTAGACATAAATGTCACTAGAGAATCCTTTCGAGAATGTTAAGGATGTACCTATAACTAAACCTTTTCTAGGAAATTCATTTTCAAATAAAAAAGAAAACATTGCATATCCGCATAAATTATAGCTCCCTCATGTTGAATGAAGTTGAAGATGAATAAGAAGAAAAAGACATAACATTTATAACATAAGACTCTTGCTATACACTTTCCAGATACATATACCCGACCCGTGCTCGAAGACTTCCTTTCCATATCCTTTTGTTAGATTCAGATTTGGATATGGGTTTTATAACAAGCGATTGAAATCGATATACCACACTATCTGCCAACTATTCTCTCTCAAAAGGTATATGCACCTCACTTTATGTGTTACCGCACACCGCACTACTGCCATGCCACGCCACGCTACGCCACAGCTATTGCAACGCCATCTATATACCTAGTCTGTTCTCTGTTCAGCTTCGAACCAAACATTTGGGAATTGTTTCATCCATGATTCGACAAGGTGACGCGGGACCAAAATTCGAGCAAAAGCAAAACTTCTTCTCCTTTACACTTCCGCCAACAACGCCCTCCAATTCTTCGTCCCCTTCTTCAGTCTTCTTTTCAAGGAACAAAACTTTAATAATAAATTACAATTTCGACAGATTTTCTTAGATCGAGATGAAAGGCATGCAAAAAGGAGTCGTCGTCGTCTTTTTCCTTAAGCATTTCGCACAGCCATAGACAATAGACACTTATAGATACATCTAAGTGAAATATTGAACTCTTTTGGTACGAGTTATGACTTTGGGCATTCAACAAGGACTAGCGCATCGAGTAATAGTAGAGTTTTGATATACACGAAAAAGGATAGTATAACAAATGCATAAATTAGCGAGATTTTATCCTTTTGTGTTAAACAAGAAGTTTTGTGATGCTATACAAGTTGGTTGTGCATTTGAAACTTCATGCAAAAGTATCTACATATTCATAACGTCTGGAATTTACTCAACACAAGACGAAGAAGAGGAGGTTTTGATGGTTGTTAGAAAATATAAGTTTTAGTATAAATGTCCAAAATGCAAAAATAGTTTTAACAGATTGTCGATAAAGGGAGCATGTAGAAAAGATTCTGCTAAAAGCTTACTTGATGAATTGATAAATTATATTAGGGAACGTAAAGAAAAACAAGACCGATGTTTGCTCTCTGAGTAAAAGATTAAAGTTTAAACAAATGTTGTATTTAATTGAATTTCATTAAAGTGAGTGCAATTAGGATGCAGTGTAAATTCCTTTGATAAACGCACATTTTTTAGGGAATTTCCCAAAATTGAAAAAAAGTTGAATTTTTTGAAAAATGAGCAAAATTTTTTAAATTACCAAACTGATTTGTTTAGTCTATTTAAGAGTTTTGAAATACAAAATCTTAAGCAACAATTATAATTTGTTTATACCGAATCTTGATTAAGGGTTTTTTGTACTCATCCAGATTTTAAAAAAACACAATATTTTGACATATCGTATTTCCAAAAAACCCAACCCTTCAAAAACAACGAAAGAATTTAAGATAGTATTTTAAAATTGGGAATGTCATTTAAAAACTTAAAATTGTATGGTCTTGAAGTCTAAGAAGCTTATATTAACTTAAAACGATCATGGAAAATTTTAACAGAAAAAATGACAGTGCGTGATTTAGAAAAGAGATATGTAAGCGAAAATTACAATGAAAAAACTGAGTTGATATATTTTAAAATTATAAACTTTACAACTTATTCTTAAATTTGTAATTCTTTTCTTGCAAAATCTTGAGATAGCAAATTAAAAATTTAAGAAAGTGTCTACAACGGCTGATGTTTGAATATAAAACGAAAGCAGACTTCAATTTGGCAAATATTTTTTCGGTGTAGAAAACTTCATTCGAGAATGGATTATTTCCATTATCAGTGGTAGAAAGACTCGAGCCACTCTAGGCAACACAATCGCAACAAAACACGTGAGTATGGGGAACACCCCATGGTGGTGTCCTTTCGCCTCTTCTATGGCTTCTGGTCATGGATACAATTCTCGTTAAATTAAAGAGATGTGAAATAAAGGCGGTAGCCTATGCGGATGATTTGGTTCTATTGGTGTCAGGAAAGTACACCTCTGTGATTAGTGAAATCACGGAGTCAGCTCTGAAGAAAGTTCGCAACTGGGCCACGAGTAGTGGACTAGGAGTTAACCAAAGTAAAACTTAACTGTTGCTCTTTACCACCAAAACTAAAGTACCGCCCTTCACGCTACCTCGACTCAACGGTCAAATCCTATCATTGTCTTCCAATGCAAAATATTTGGGAGTTATACTCGACCCTAAACTAAACTGGAAACTAAATATTGAAGTACGGGTTAAGAAGGCCTGTGTTGCCTCCTACGCCTGCAAAAAAACTTTCGGCAAAAAGTGGGGACTTCAGTCGAAGATGATTTTATGGACGTACACAGCCGTAGTACGTCCAATCTTAACATAATTATGGTTCGATTGTGTGGTGGCCTGCTCTTAGCAAAGCCTATAATAATAAAAAGCTAAAGAAGGTGCACAGAACAGCTTGCGTGGGCACCACAGGGACCATGCGTACCTGCCCGACGGACGCCTTAAATGTTATTTTGGATCCTCTACCAATCGACCTTTTTATTAAATACATAGTTTCCTGCAGCGCTTTTAGGCTGAAGTAATCAAACAGCTGGTTGTCAAAACCTTATGGTCACAGCAACACAACGAAATTGATTCCCTCAGATATTATCTCAGTAGACACTGACTACTGCACTCCTACTTTGAGCCTTAATAAGGGTTTTAAGGTTATTTTCCCATCCAGAGAAGATTGGGAGGATGACATCGTGTCGATAGGTTTCGACACAACCATCTTTACTGACGGCTCAAAGATGGTGTGCGGAGTTGGTTCTGTGATCTTTTCTGAGTCCCTAAATGTTGTTAAATCCTTTAGGTTTCCTGACTTTGCTAGATTTTTTCAGGGTAAACTGCTGGCAAAAATGGAGGCATTCAAGATACTTAAACAAAACCAAAACCGAAATACTGCTATCTTTACAGACAGTCAGGCAGCTATCAAAGCCATTAACTCGGCCATATCCTCATCTAAATTGGTCCAGCAATGTCGTGATGAGCTTGCGAGCCTTAATATTAATCTCGGTGTCACCCTGACCTGGGTTCCGGGCCATAGTGGTATCGTGGGAAATGAACGGGCTGACGAGCTAGCCAGGCAAGGATGGGCCCTTCATAGCTCACTTGCGGAAATGGTTAACATCCCTTTTGGTGCTATGAAGGGTAAAATCATTTCTATCTACCTGCATCAAACCGAAGGTGGAGTAGTTTACCCAACTGCATTATATCTATTAACATATGGCCCACCTATAATAAAACCCGTACAAACGATCTTCTATGCAGGCCAAGGCAAGACATAGCCAGGATTGTTGCCGTTTTTACCCTACATTGGCTTATAGGAGTTCATGCGGAGAAGTTGGGTATCTCTTACAACACCTTTTGACGTAGTTGTAGTGACCAAAGAGAAAGTGAAACGATAATCCATTTCCTCTGAAAATGTCCTGCTTTGGCAAACACTAGAATGAAATACTTTGGAAAAGCATTCTTTCACGAACTTGATGAGCTGTCTAAGACGAGGATTAGAGACCTAATCTATTTTCTCAATGCGACAAAATGGCTCTAACATAATCGCTATGAAGCTTCTCTATAAATCTTTCCCTTTCTATCACAGGTTAAACGAGTTTTTGGTATCAAAACGGCGCACTACAACGCTAATTGGATCTCAGGCTAGGTTGCCTTGAGATCTTCATTTCTACCTACCTACAACGTTCTTCCAAGGTGTATAATGCAAATACAGACTGTACATTTTGGTAAGACAATTTAAGGGAAACATTGATCATTTTAATTTTTAAGGCTACAGTAAAAAGAAGTTGGACCCCTTGAAATTTTCTACACATTTGGTACATACTTTAAACCAATGAAACACTTTGCGGCCAATTTAATGAAAATAGATTTAAAATGTTGTCTTATGTTTGTGCTTTTAAAAATTTAATTTTGTTCGTTCTGTTTGATTTAAAATCTGAACATTTTGACAGCTCTGACGATTTCAGTTTCATCTTTTACATTAAATTTTAATTTTAAAACTTAAAAAATATTAAAAGACACATTTAAAAACTATTCAAATATTGCTGAAATATTGTCATAGTCATGAAAGAAAACTCTGCGTAAAATCTGTTTGTTTTGATTTTTGTTGAAATGTTCATGATATTCGCTTTAAAAATAATCCCCAACCACAGAACATGGTTTAAGTCGGAAAAACTGAAAACAAAGAGTTTTCCAAATTTGTAATCAAAACGCATAAGCAAGTAGACTGGGCCCAAACAAGAACAAATAGTAAGGAATGACAGGTTTATATTCACCGGGTGCCAAATCAAAACAAATATTTAAAATACCTTTCCATAAGTCTATACAGTTAAAAATCCGTTTTCATATGACAGTATTAAATTAAATCATTTTCATTATAAGTTTCGGATACAAAAAATTTTAAAACTGAAGATTCAAAAATAGAAAAACAATTTTGTAAAACAGTTTTTATCCATTTTTTTAAATCCTTCCACACATTTTTTTTTTGATACTCATTGATCTAGTTAATTCTTAATAATCCATTTCAAGAAACTAAATTTAAACATAATTGTAGATCCTTCGAAAAATTTAAAACTGTTTTATTATTTACTAGCTGGTTTACCCGATTTCACCCGGGAGGTATTCAACTATTTTATATAAAAAAATTAGGATGAAAAACTACTATTTTCTTATATTGTACCTTTTTTATTTAATAATTTTTATAAAGTATCTCTATACATATTTCTATTATGGTTAAAATACTTTTTGTAAGCATACAGATTTTTTGCCGAGCTGACACGGAAGCAAGCAACATAAAATTGTCCGTGGGTAAAACAGCGAATTGTGATATAAATGCCTGCAACCCTCAGTGTCCGTGCCTTATTGATAGACATAGCAAAACAAAGCTTTATAGGGCATTCATAAGTAATCATCAGTATCCTGGGAATTAAAACGCTTTGGCCTTGAGCTGAACCGGAAAGAATTTTAGCTTCAATCGCTTTACTATAGTTACTATCCGTAATCTAGTACCATTGCATAATTTCGGTGCATTTAATTCCTCATAAGTATTATTGGAGCCCCAATTTTCAAGTCAAGTTTATGCCAAGGAAGTTCTAATGTATTCAAAGAATTCAAAAATTCGATTGAAATATCAATAGCATCATCTTGATCAGTCAGATTATCAATAGAAAGATAAGTTTGTTGATGGGCTTCAAACATTGAAAGAATTTTATAATTTATGCTTGGAACAGAATCGTTTTTAGGTTCTAAAATCACTCGTTCGCGTTACCAGTCATCCGTTTTTTCTGAAATTTGGGCGACGGGTAAACATTAGCTTTTAATTCATCTTGTCTAGTTACGCTAGTAGCAAATGTTGGTTCTATTAGTACTTCACCATCATTATTTAAAATATTTCCATTTTCTATATCCAAAAGAGTTCTTGAAAATTGTGCTGCATTACTATCACCACCCCAATGTACGCGCATATTTGTGGTCAATCTTTAAAGTTTGACAGAAGTCCACAGAAACGACGATTTTATACCTCTTGGCACACAT
>NC_079147.1:282626075-282650485 GCF_945859685.1 Eupeodes corollae
GACTATTAAATGGACAAACATCATAAGAAATTCATCGGAAAATTATTTAAAAAAGGTGCACAACATTTTTTAGCTACAGTAATTATTATTATCAATTATTAATTATTGCTACTAAACATTGATAAACAGAATTTTAAAGATCAGTATTTCCATAAATATAAAAGACTTCTTACACAGTTGTCTAAGTACCATTATTAATTGAAACTTAATTTTAGAAAAAAAAGGAGTTCTCTTGACGTGATGGTTAGTACGTAAGACAAACAACAACAACCTGACAAATACAGAAATTGACCAACATTTACAACAGATGGACGAAAAAATAAAACGAACGTTGGAACGGACAATTCCAAAGTACAAAGAACGGGACCAAATGGATGCACAAGAGTAGCTTACTGGCAAGACTCAAAAACTTATACAGACGACTTACAGACCCACATGAGTTGGAGGTTAGGACATTAAAGTGGTCAATAAAAAATGTCAATCTGTTGATTAAGGAGGCTATCAATTAACAAGTACTGGGACCCGCAAGATCCGGTCAGTTAATTCCAGTGACCCTAGTATGTTCCCTAAAATCAACAAGATATTCAGGAAAAAGTGACCTTCCGAAAATGACCTTCCGAGTCTGAAACTCCAAAGAAACGAAGTAAATAGAGACGTACTCAGGAATTCGCAAATAGATCCAGAAGAAGCCATCTTTGACGATGACTTTTATATAATTGAAGATCCGAAGGAAAAGGAAACAATTGACATCTACACCACACTCTTCAACAATGCACTGAATAATGCATATTATCCAGTTTATGGAAGACCGCTGTGGTCAATCCTCTCCCGAAAAAGGGAAAGGACAACTCCAACCCGTCAAATATTCGGTCGATAAGTCTTCTTCCGAGCATCAGCAAAATTTTCTAAAAGATCGTCAATATGGCTCTGACTAAGTGGGCTGCGGACAACAACATAATTCTGGATAAACAGTTCGGGTTCAAGGCGGGTCATGACACAATTCATGCTGCGTCTTAACTCGTTTCTGATATCCAATGGAATCAAAACAACAATGCACAGGTGCTGTTCTGGTTGATTTGGAAAAGGTCTTTGACAAAGTATGATAAGAGGGTCTTTACCTAAAACTGAGCAGGATTGACATAAGCAAGCAATTGTTATATATACTGTATGATATGCTTAACGGTAGAAAGTTTGTTGTCAAGAGTGGTGAATTCGCCGATTGTCTTCAGCGTTTACACCAGCGATCTAATAGGTAGTCTCACAAAGGCAATTTCATACGCCGACGATCTAATTGCGTGCAGAACGGCCCGAAAGTTGAGGTTATTAGAATTCTCTTGCAGCGTGATTTCGACAAGATTCAGCGATATTGCGACGACTGGAAAGTGAAAATAAATGTCCAGTAGTCGGAAACAATTCTGTTCCGGACTCCGAGGGGTAGTTGCAAGAATGGTCATCGTTGATCTTCACGAGCAACCATTAGCGAGCAAAAGTGTAGTGAAGTACCTCGGTATCTGGTTAGATCAGTATTTATATTTAGACAGCCGTATTAATGTTGCTCTGACGAAACGGCTGTTTTACAGCAGTCGGCTTGACCCCAGAGTGAAGGTAATTTGCTACATGGCTCCCATACGGCCGAGGATGAAATTTGCCCCTTACCAAATGGAGAAGTTTCGGGTTTACGACGCTGTACCGGCTTATTTCGAACAGCCGAGTCTTCTTATGTGCATTACTATTCCAACGAGGTCCTATACAACGGAGCTCGAATCAACCGAATTGACAATTTCATGATAAAAACTCGCTCGAGGTCACATTGCAAGAGCTATGTCTTCGACCAACAATTTAATTTTCAGCCCTTGGGTTCAGTAGGGCTGTGTCCGAACGGGGCCGATCTGATAGGCTGAAGCAGGAGAACCAGTTTTGGTGGCTTCAATCAGCACTTGATAGTGGGAAGTCGGGATGGGGTTTTAAGCCTTGGCCGGCTTACATACTTGTTTTATAGTTTTAGGGTTTAGTTTTAAGTAGAATAGGCATGGTGGCACAAAAAGAAATAGAAAAAAAAGTACAAAACAGAAAAAAAAAATAAAAAAAAACATTACAAAAAAAAACATTAAAAATAGGCTGGGATGCGACCCACACTGATAACTTCCCATCCCGTCTGTCGATTTGTCTTGCATAAAAGTTTGTCTATATGTACTCGTATCAATTTTTACCAAATTTGCGTACTATTTTTGTAGATTTTATTTTTTTTATGAAAAAAACGGACTATTGGATTTTTATATAACTATTACTGAATATCGGAAACAATATTTTCTGTGAAATAAAAAAAGTTTAAAGCCAATATTTTAAATTTTTGAAAAGCTATTTGAGCCAAAAGTTTTTACCAAGTTTTAAAATTGTTTTTTTTTTTTATTGTTTTACTTTTTTTAAAAAAATATCAATTTGAATTTTTTAAAAATTTTACCAAAAGTTGAAAACAATATTTCTTATGAGATGAAATTAGTTTAAAGCCAATATTTCAAATTTTTGAAAAGATATTTGAGTCGAAAATCAATTTTTACCAACTTTTATAAATTTTTTTTTAGGTTTTTATTTTTTGTAAGAAAAAAACTGTCAATTCGATTTTTCTCAACATTTTTCAAAATGTTGAAAACAATAATAAATAATATTGAATTAAAGCTTGTTTTGCATTACCTATTTAAAAAAAATGTTATTCAATTGAACATGATGTTTAAACAAACTAATTTAAATTTTTAACTTCCAATAAGAAGTTCTTGTAATCGCTATTGGAATTTTTCGACGTTTCAAGGTCCCTAGAGTCGAATTAAAAGATTTTTAGAAGATGTCTGTATGTGCGTGTGAACTTACGTCCGTACGACTTGAATTAAATTTTGTATTATAAATATATTGAAACGCGATACCAAACAAATACATGTTTAGAAAAAATTCCAATTAAGGGTTTTTGTACAAGTCAAGAAAAAATATTTGATTTTAATATCTGGTAAAATTTTCACAAAAAATCCAATTTAAAAAAAAAAACCTAAAAATAAATTACTCAAAGTTTGTGAAAAATAATTTTCGACTCAAATATCTTTTCAAAAATTGGAGATATTGGCTTCCAATTAATTAAGTCTTATAAAACATATTGTTTTTTCAACATTCAGTCAAATTTGAGAAAAATCAAATTTAAAGTTTTTTTTTACAAAATGTAAAAATCTTTTCAAAACCTAGAAAACGTAGAGAAATTTTAAAAAATATTAAGGCAGAGAGATGCAGAAAGGGCTCTCAAGAAAATTAAGTGGGTGGTTTTTTTACCATAGCAGTTTGAAAAAAGGTGAAAATTTTGGTTTACTCTAAATATCTAACGAACCAATGACGCTAGAGACTTGAATTAAATTTTATATAATATATTGTAACGTTATATCACAATAGTATATTTTTTGAGAAAAATCCATTTAACGATTTTTTTAATAAATCAAAAATACTGAAAACAAAAATGTGTCACCTCCAAAATTGTACGACTTAAATATGATTTCATCTCCAAAACAATTTTGTGCAACAGAGAATAATGTTTTTGACATCTGATAAAATTTTGAGAAAAATTGAATTGACAGTTTTTTTACAAAAGATAAAACTCTAAAAAAAAAACAATACCAAAACTTGGTAAAAATTTACTTTCGACTCAAATAGTTTTTCAAAAATTAAAAATATTGGCTTCAAACTTATTTTATTTCATAGAAAATATTGTTTTCGATATTCAGTAATTTTTATATAAAAATCCAACAGTCCGTTCCTTCACAAAAAATAAAATCTACAAAAAATAGTACGCCTAGACAAACTTTTAAGCAAGACAAATCGACAGACGGTATGGGAAGTTATCAGTGTGGGTCGCATCCTAGCCTCTTTTCTTGGATTATCATTCGCCCAAATGAGGAAATTCTGCTTATCGACGAATCCACTGAGGTGACCATGTGCCTCATCCCTGAAGATGATTTTCTTCGAAAATTGTTGCACGATTTTTCAGATTGTACGCACAAACTCAGAAAAAAAAATCATGAATTTCACGTTATTTGATTAAAACATCTACTTTCTAGTAAACGTGAATAACTTTAACGCATTGCTTGATTGTGTATCTTTAAATAGATCAAATTGAAGTAGTTAAATAAAAGGCAGAAAAATACTTGACGTTTGGGTGCGGTTCTCATGTAGCATCGGCCGTTAAAATGTAACCACCATTTTTTTATATTTTTGTACTCATCTTCGACTCATTATAATAACATATTATAAAAACGTTTTTAAAAAATATCGCTTTATTTTTCAATAGTCAAGTATTTAAAACAATAAATAGGTACTTACAACTTTGAGGTTAATTTATCTAAACATCACCTAACTTCCAAAAATAACTTCAATGTTAAAAAAGTCCTTTCAAATTTTGAATGATTGGGGAGGTATTATGATAAAATTTAAAATTGAGAAAAATAACAAAAATAAAATTTTTATGAAGAAAACACCGAAATGAAATATTTTAATTTGAATATCTTTCTATCTTGTAAAAAACATAAATAGATTCCCACATATAAGAAAATAACCCATTCTTGCCCCGAGTCATATTGCAACAGCAACCCAACAGCAAATGTCAATTGAATTCTTATTTTCTTTATTTTTTGAAAAATATCATTTTCCAAATCAAATTTATCCAAAGCTCTTACAACTTGCCATTCAATTTTCTAAGCACGATTTTCACAAAAATTGAAAATATTCCTTATACTCGTTTTCGTATGTAGTCTAAGGAAATAAAATTGCAAATTCAAACGTGTTAAGTTAAATGAAATAAAAATACAAAAAATATAAAATCCTGAGAGGTACCAAGAACAACATTTACGTACACATACGACTACAAGTATGATCAAAATAAATAGTAGGTAAGATACATACCTTGTCGGGTTTGTCGTTGTTGTTGTTGTTGGATCTTTGGTGATGTGCTCCACAAGGACCTAAAGCATATAGAGCAGACGAAAAGTCAACATCGCACCACCTCGAGGCAACCAAATTTGTCCTCCAATATACCAGAAGCACTCATATAATATCTTCCGTTCGCTTATACCGACAACGACGACGAGAAGCCAATGTCGATGAACAGTAAAGATAAACAGGAGATGATATTGTTGCATATATAATATCTACCGTTTTCGTTTATATCCTTTTTGAAGGTAAGGACATGTTATTTTTTTTTTTTTTTGAGTTAAAGATTTTTATTTCGAATGCCTCGATATTTCAAACAAAGAAAAATGAGTGTGGAGCTTATTTCTATTACGAGAAATTGTTCATTTCTAAAATTGAAATTGTATTTCTGATGACTTCTTCTTTAAATTTCAGCAAAAGGATATTTCCACCATCAGGATTCAGACAAACCTAAAATCTATGGAAATTTGCACAAAACTTCGATGTTTAAAAATTAAAACTTCTCTCCTTAGTTATCCCAAATTAAACACACGAGCTAAAAAAAACTCATTTCTATTCAAAACTATGCACGAAGTTTTTTTTAACCAAATTTCACATCCTCATTCAATATTAGGGAGAGCCTATGTCTGTTTGTCTGTCTCGGTATATTTCACATAAATTATTTATTTTGTTTAAACCAATTTAATTCCAAAACTATTATTTACCCAGAGTTGAACATAAATTCTCATCAAAATCCACAATGACATATGGCAAAAATCTAATCCTAAATCAACTATCATCATCATCATCCCCATTCCCATCCACATCAATATCCTTTTCATTTTCATTCGTCCAGAGCACGAAGCTTTGAGAATATAATTAAAATCCTTTTTCATTATAAATTTTTTCAGTCTCTCGCATAAAATAAAAACATATTATAGGAAGCTCCTAAAAAAACATCATCAACACCCTCTCAAATGAAAATTCCCCCAAAATTGACATTCTCTATCCCATTTAAATCGTAAAATATAGAAGAAGGAACATCAGGACCTCATTCACGAACCCGACTCGCTGTTAAAACAAAATATATTCCTGGATGTCCCTCTAATCCAATCAACAGTATTAATTATGTAGGAGAACATGCCTCAATAGCTTTTGCCTCACTCATGTCAAAGCATCATCATCATCATCGTCATCATCGTCGTCCTCATGAAAATAGCTTCATGAAAAATTTAAAATATTTTTTCTTTTTTTTTGATTTCTAACAAATCCCGACAGGACAATTGATTAGAGAACCAACTAGTTTTAGCTTATTTCTAAAAATGTGTGTACTTTATTTTTGTTAGTAGGTATTTGTGTTTCTTTTATTTGAGTGTTGTTTGAGTTTCTCTTTCTGATTTATTTAGGAGCTTTTTTGAATACAGTCCTTTGGTGAAAAAATAACATTTATATAATTTAAAATGGAGAGACACCCTCTCTTAACTGCCAGTCAGAGGCGGATTTGATGGTTTTAGGGGCCGTATAATTGAATTTTTGTTATTTTTTGTTTTCAGTGAAGTCTTAAATTTTGATTGTTAATATCCTTCATAATTTCCGTTCTTAAGATCTTGAGTCTTTATTCGATAATGGAATCGTTGCATTCACGTCGCTTCAAAGAAAAACGCCTAATGGTGTTGAATCCAAGATCTCTGTGGATAATTCTAACTGGCTCTTCGAGAAATATTATGGTTATCAAACTTTTCTTGCAAAATTGAAATTATTGTCTTGCTTTTTCATATGTCCGTAGCGCAATCCATTCGCTGTAATAGTTTCAGCTACAAAAATTGGACCACCAGTGACTCGTCGGGGATGAGGAGCTTTTTCATCAATATACCTTAGATTTAAGCCTCCTCTCTGTGCATCAATAATGGAATTGGCCACACCACTATTTTGAACCGTTCAGAACTATAAACGGTAATATTGACTACACCATACCCCATCCTCAGCTTAATAACTATAGCTTCAAAGTTACTATACCTCCCAGGTCTTCTTGGGAGAATACATCATTTTTGAGCGATGATCCTATAAACTTTTATACAGACGGATCAAAAACGGAGGATGGGCTTGGTGGAGGCCTATACTCAGATAGACTAAACCTAAGTCTCTCCTTTCGTTTCTCCGATCATTGTAGCGTGTTCCAAGCTGAAATCCTGGCTAAAAGAGAAGTCCTATCCTGGCTAAGAGAAAACGTTATATCAACTAATGATATACGCGTCTTCTCGGATAGCCAAGCTTCGTTAAAGTCCCTAAACTATGTCTCCACTAACTCAGTAACAGCCATAAATTGTCGATCATCTCTTACGGAGATGGCTACAAAGTTCAATATTCACCTTTTCTGGGTGCCGGGCCATAGAGACATTCCAGACAATTGCAAAGCTGACGAACTTGCAAAAAGCGGAACAACTTTACATCTGCTGGCTCACAATGCTACCATAGGTATCCCTTTAGCTACATGTAAACTCATGCTTAAGCAAGATAACATAGAGAAAACAAACTTCAGGTCGAATAACACCACCACCTGTTAGCGACAAAACTAATTTGGCCTAATCTTACTACCTACGTTATAGGTGTCCTGACTGGTCACTGCTTAATAGGAAGGCATGCTATTCGACTTGGAGCCCCTGCAAATGATTTTTGTAGGATTTGCATGGACGAGGAGAAAACAACCTCTCAACTTCTGTGCACATGCCCTGCCTTATCACAAAGACGTAGAATCCACTTCTTCAACGATACCAGCGATCTTAAAAATTCTGACATTATTTGTCTCATACGCTTCATTTGGAGCTCCAATTGGTTCGACGAGTTAAGCTGATCAACTGATCCATGTGCTATCACAACGGATCATACTTTGGTCTAAGTGTGTTGGACTTGCCAACCAACAGCCACTTTAACCTAACCTTAAACCTAACCTACCTTGGATTTTCCTAACGCCAAGTACATGCTACACTTCAGCTTATTAACGTTGCCTTAGAGCTGCACAAATGGGCTCCATCACTAAAGATGATTTTTTGATGACAACCCGAGCTAGTTAGTTTCATTTACATGTTACTAGTAATGGATCGGTTTGAGCTTTTTTGAACACCGAACTTTAAAAGTCTTTTTGCAAATAACGGCGCGGCGGAGTGTCCTTCATGAAATTACTTATTTTCAAGACTGATGAGAAATCGAAAAACACTACAAGCTATATTAGCTATATATGTTATAAGTTATCCCTGGGAAAAGAACTTGGTTTTGTTTCTTTCATTACAACTTTTAGCTGCATTAAACACTCTATACTTACGCTTTATTTTACTTGGTGCATAAATCATTGATCTGCTCTCTTTTTTGTCACTGATTTACAACTTGATATATCCTCTGTTTTACTTGTACCGAACCATCCTCGCTATTGTACTTATTGCTTTGAACTTATCTTTTTTCCCTGCTTCACTTTCGTCTAAACTCAATATTTTATTCACTTGTTGATTTACTTGATGCTCTGAACAATAATCTCCTCCCTACTCTCCTAATGATTCAGTGATTAATCTATTCGGTACTTTACTTAGTGTTCTAATTTCTTATCTATTCGTTGGTCTATTTCATTTGGAACTCTAACTACTGTTTAACTTTTGCTTTACTGACTAAGAAACTTGTCGTTCAAAACGTTACTTTACTCAGAACTCTACTCGTTTCCTTATTCCTTTATTCGTTTCGCTGTTCTCGTTATTTTACTGATACTGTATAAAGTTTTTTCAACGCATTGGTCTACCCTTTGCTTTATTAACCGCTTTACTTTCTATTTTACTCGATTTTTTACTATTTGATCTGCTACACTTTCTTTGTTTGGTACATTGCTCTACTCGTTACTTCTGGCATAAGCTCTACTTGTAGCCTTACTTGCGGCTGTTGCTCGCTGCATTATTTAGTACTCAACTTACTGGTTAATAGGGTTTGACAAAAGACATCGTTAAAATATCTAACATAAAACAATTTTACGCAAATTTTTACATTTTTGTTATTACTCGCTAGTTTGATTTAATATTCAAACTATTAAACTGCTTCTTAACTGTCTCTTTTTTCTACATCACTCCTTCTTAAGTTTTTTAGGCTTCAGATTTTAACAAATGTGTCCCTGTTCACTCTCTATACGTATTCTTTATCTTTATATACGTATAGTTCCCCAACGACAACGTTTCATTTTCATCTCGATATATTTACCATGCGGATTAGTTCTCGTTTCGTATACAATATTTGTTCAATATTGTAGATTCTCGAATTCCTTAATATGATTCCTGGATGATGATGGCTGCTCCACTCATAGTAAGCAACTCATATAGAAAATGGGGAAAATATAGGAATTCGAGGACTGTTGCTGTTGCCACATCATCACATCACAACATCACTCCTCATCGTCATCGTTGTCGTCCTCCCCCTTGCTGCCTTCCATCAGTGATGGGTGGCTCGTTAAAAATGCAAATCGAACCAAAAAGCCAGAAGAATATTTGATTTCTGCACTCTCAGTGTGTGACAACATTCACATCATCAGCAAAATTTATATCAGCTTCAGCAGCAGCCAAATATAGAGCCTTTCAAAAATCTGAGGTTCGGAGAAAAGAGATTGGAAGACAAAGAGAGAGGATGAGCATGACCAAGGATATGACAATATTTTGAAGTTTATTCATTAAAATTGAGCAAGGTATGTGTATTGTGTTGAATATTGTCCTTTCCTCAGCCATTTTCCCGGTCGAGCCCCCATAATAAAATGTTGGGGTGTTGAATGTTGATGGTGATTTTCAAGTCCAGTCTCCCTCTGTTGACACTCATGTGGAAATATTTTGAAATCACACCAAAGGCCCCTCGTGATAACAGCTCGCTGTGGGGCTGCAACATCCCATCTCATAGCCTTTACAGCTTTCCGCATGAAGACCACAATAAATAATGTCACAACATGGCAATATGAGGCCGTATGGTATGGTTTTTGTGGACTTATAACCAAATTTGGCTCAGGATGCAGTAAAAATCAATCGCCCCTTCTCGGAAAAAACCACAGGTGGCGGTGGTGGTATGTGGTGTGTGGTAAGTGGTAAATGATAAGAGGTGTGAGGGTAGCTAAGTTTTGTTGGCGTTATGACGATTTTGAGGTTTTACCAAAAATTTACCAATTGAAAATTACAAATTCAAATTATTCCCTTGTTTCTTTTTTTCTCCCTAAAGAAGAGAAGGGATGATGATAAGGTAGGTCGAAGGTAGGTACGTAATATTTCAATTCAGTTGAGAGGATATTTAATCCGGTTTGTTATAGAATTGAATTGAATAATACGCTTTTCACGGTAACTGATGTGGTTGTTGTAATCTCTGCAAATCCGGTTATCACACAAGAAATTTATTGTTTTCGAATGAAAAAATAAGGGTATTGAATTTCCTTATGCTTGATTTTATGGTTGATTGGGAATTTAACAAAAAAAAAAAAGTGGGAATCATGTCCGTTATTAAAAAAAAAATAAATACAATAAATACCATTTAAAGATTCTTGTTTCTAAAATCATCATCAAAAAGAAAATGTTTGTTATGGTTAAAATCTATATGTTTGTGTGCAATATAAAGAGTGTTTTAAAATTTAATTTGGTGCTTTTTGTGTTATGAAGTACTCGGTCGACAAAATAACGCTTTTCTGTCCAACAAACAAAACAATACCCATTTAAAGTATTAAGATGTTTTAAATTCTAATCCTGTCTATAAATTTTTCTAACATATAAGATTTTTAAAATATGTCTCTTTAAAAATTCTAAATACAACCAAAACAGGGTTTACAGGCTAAGTTTGAATTAAAAATATCTCTTAACAATATTTACCCATCTTTTTTTTTAGATACCATTTAAATCATTTTATTATCTTTATTAGTTTCTGGAAATTCTCATTAGTTATGAATCTCATTTAGACTATATATAAAGTTTTAAGCAAACCTTTAATATAATACTTTCATACTTTAGAAAAATAAGTATTGGAGTTAATTTTTAGTGCTGATTTCAAATCCAAATTTAAGTTTGAACTATTCGCTGACATTTTGAAAACACCCTGTTTCAATATTAGTTTCATACTGTTTGGACAACAGATTCGTTACAAGAGCATAACTTACTTTTAAACCGTTTTGCCTTTTTCTGCTGAAAACCGTTTAAGCATAGATGGTTTAGCGATTCTTTTAAATTTTTGTAAGACACGTTAAATATAACAGCCTAAGAAGATTTTTCGTATATTCTGTAAAATATTTTTCAACTTAATATTGAATATTGTGTTTTGTTTTTTAATTTTAAAAAACCTGACATTAATTTTGAAGTCAGATTTAATAAACCATTTTTATAAAAATGAAGTTTCAATTATACTGAAAATAAATTGTCACTCTAATAGATGTAAAAACTATTACTATGTTGATCATTATTCATGGTATACTTGAAAACTTTTTTAGAGCAATAATTTTTCAAGTTATTCTAAAAACAATGATCATGATTATATGTTTTTATTTTTTTATTTATTTGACTTTTATTATTTCTTACAGTTTCGGAATTACCTAAATTCGTAAATATGTAATATAAACTTTTTGGAACAGTTTGCACAAATAAGTGTAAATTAAAGTACATATTTTTTAATCCAATGTTTATATTTATGGATGTTTAAAGTTCCTTTTTTGAAATGAAAGGTTCTTTTGTAAAAAAACCTTTCGAAAAATAGAAAAAAAAGGCTGACGTCTATCGATGTATCTATCTTATAACCTTTTCAAACTATTCGTAACAATATCTTGTCTGAGGTACAAAATTTGAAGGATAATCCTAATTTGAATATGTTGAAATAGTTTGATTTCAAAATCTATTTCTAATAACGAGATTTTCAGTCGAAAACTATTTTTTTCCAGTTTTTTTAGTAACATTTTTTTTGAAAGTTTTTATTTCTTATAAGTGTAAACAAATACAAATTGGATTTTTCCATTAGGTAGAAATGGCGATCTCAAGGCAACCAAGCCTGAGATCCAATTAGCGCTGTAGTGCGCCGTTTTGATACCAAAAACTCGTTTGACCTTTGATTGAAAGGGATAGATTGATAGAGAAGCTTCATAGCGATTATGTTATAGCCATTTTCTCGCATTGAGAAAAAATATTAGGTTTCTAATCTTTGTCTCAGATAGCTCATCAAGTTCGTGCTTTTCCAAAGTATTTCATTCTAGTGTTTGGCAAAGCAGGACATTTGCAGAGGAAATGGATTATAGTTTCACTTTCTCTTTGGTCACTACAGCTACGGCAAATGGTATTGTAAGAGATACCCAACTTCTCTGCATGAACTCCTATAGGCCAATGTCCGGTACAAACCGCAACAATCCTGGCTATGTCTATCTTGCCTGCATAGCAGATCGTTTGTACGGGTTTTATTATAGGTGGGCCATATCTTCCTAGATATAAGGTAGTTGAGTTAATTGCTCCACCTTCGGTTTGATTCAGTTTGGTAGATAGAAAAGATTTTTCCCTTCATAGCACCAAGAGGAATGTTAACCATTTCCGCAAGTGAGCTATGAAGGGCCGATCCTTGCCTGGCTAGCTCTTCAGACCGTTCATTTCCCACGATACCACTATGGCCCGGAACCCAGATCAGGGTGACACCAAGGTTAATATTCAGGTTCGCAAGCTCATCGAGTAGTACCCGTAGCATGATGGTTAGTGCGTTGGACTGTCATGCAAGAGGTCTTGGGTTCAATCCCTGCCTGTGCCACCATAATTTAAAAAAATAATTTTCGCGGGTACTGCCTCTTGCGAGGAATTGACAATTCCTTCAAGAGTAATTCTTGTCATGAAAAAGTGCTTTCTCAAACTAGCCGTTCGGATTCGGCCTTAAATTGTAGGTCCCTTCCATTCCTGACAACAGTACTCGCACACAGGAATGGTTGAGAGTTGTAAGTCACTAGGCCCTGGTTCACAACGGACTGTTGCGCCACCCCATTTGATTTGATTTGAAGCTCATCGCGACATTGCTGGACCAGTTTAGATGAGGATATGGCCGAGTTAATGGCTTTGACAGCTGCCTGACTGTCTGTAAAGATAGCCACATTTCGGATTCGGTTTGGGCTTTGTTTAAGTATCTTACATGCCTCCCTTATTGCCAGCAGTTCAGCCTGAAAAACGCTGGCAAATTCAGGAAGCCTAAAGGATTTGGCTACATTTAGGGACTCAGAAAAGATCCCAGAACCAACTCCGCACTCCATCTTTGTGCCGTCAGTAAAGATGGTCTTGTCGAAACCTATCTACACGATTTCATCTTCCCAATCTTCTCTGGATGGAAAAATAACCTTAGAACCCTTACTAAGGCTCAAAGTAGGAGTGCAGTAGTCAGTGTCTACCGAGATAATATCTGAGGGAATTAATTTCATTGTGTAGCTGTGACCATAAAGTTTTGACAACCAGCTGTTTGATTCCTTCAGCCTAATAGCGCTGTAGAAAATTATGTTTTTAATAAAAAGGTTGATTGGTAGGAGATCCAAAATAACGTTTAAGGCGTCCGTTGGGCAATTACGCATATACCCTGTGGTGCCCACGCAAGCTGTTCTCTGAACCTTCTTTAGCTTATTAATATTATAGGCTTTGCTAATTTTACGGCTGTGTACGTCCATAAAATCATCTTCGACTGAAGTCCCCACTTTTTGCCGAAAGTTTTGCTGCAGGCGTAGAAGGCAACACCGGCCTTCTTAACCCGTACTTCAATATTTAGTTTCCAGTTTAGTTTAGGGTCGAGTAAAATTCCCAAATATTTTGCACTGGAAGACAATGATAGGATTTGACCGTTGAGTCGAGGTAGCGTGAAGGGCGGTACTTTAGTTTTGGTGGTAAAGAACAACAGTTCAGTTTTACTCTGGTTAACTCCTAGTCAACAACTTGTGGCCCAGTTGCTGTCTTTCTTCAAAGCTGACTCCGTGATTTCACTAATCACAGATGTGTACTTTCCTGACACCAATAGCACCAAATCATCCGCGAAAGCCATTACGTTTTTTCTAATGGAAAATATTCTTTCTGCTATATATGTATTATTTGGAAACTTAACTTCCGTCACTGTTTATTTCAACCTCTTATCTGAATGTTGACTACATTGTGAGAGTACTTAACATGGAGAAGCATAGGCTACCGAGAAAGATAATGGAGTATGCGATTTAAACAAAAAAGCCGGTTGTAAAAGATTGGAATTTATAAGCTGGGGACGGTGGCTTGACCATGAATTGGAGTATGAATGCGGTTTAATTGAAAAAGATGCTTTATCAAGTAATATCCTTCACTGATGAGAATGAAAGGTATGGGCATATTGAAAAAGCTCGCTTCTCAACGGAAAGGCAATATTATTCAAAGTAAGTACTTAATCTCAACGACAAAAACTATTTTACCAGCGAATATAACAATTCAAACATTGGATCCATATTTAATATAAGAAGAGAACTGATCAGACTAAACTTTAGCCCCCATCGTAACGAGGTTATCGATCTTTGCATCTTCTGTCATCAGCATGAGGGAGAGGATGTACCTACAACTACTTAGGCGCTTGTACAATGCTGACGGAGATAAGGCGTGTTCACTTTGAAAAAAGCTTTCTGCAAGTTGAAGAGGTTATGAACTATCTGAATGGTGCGAACTTGATACGCCTTTACGAATTCCACAAAGAAGCGATAGAATACAGAGCCCGAATCATCGATTAACATTTTTTATTCAAACCAATAACAGGCTTAAGAATCCGTTTACCGAAAAAAATTTTGTTTTGATTTAACTAATATAAAAGTCCTAAAAATTTGTTTTGACTAAACTAAAAGTTCCTATTTAATATGTTAAATTACTTAATAAACATTGTGAAAAATACTGCCCCTTAGGCAGATGATAGTCCATGTCATGTCTTAAACATTTATTTAAAAGTTATAACTCTATAAATATCAAAATTATAAACACGAAATAAAGAATATCAATCTATTTTTTTTTTAATACTTTTTTAAACTCTTAGAATTATCGACAGACGGACCAATGGGAAGTTATTAGTGATGGTTGAATCCTATCCCCTTTTAATTTGAAAACCGCTTTAAGCAATGTTTTAAATTTGTAACTAACCGTAGAAAGTTATTGTAATGTGTCGAATTTTTGTCAAATTTAACTGGTTGTTGTTTGACTTTTCTAGACTTCTAGAAACAGAATCAGAATCAAAACCCATCGTTTTAAAAGTGCTATTGAAAATGCTAGAGAACTGATCTAGCGCCTTCAATATCTGGATATAAAACCGCTTTTAAAATTTGTATAGTTTATTGTTTATATAAAGGGTCACATAACATCACCTTTTTCCTAATTAATATTTTAAAGTGTTGTTAAAGATTTAGCTATTCTAGATATATCTAAGACTTAGTATTGTTTATATTTTGTTTAAAAAAAAAAGAACATGTATTTTGTTTTTATATATATGAGTAGGGTTTTGTCTAGGGATAACTATCCGAACTTAAGTAAATGGAAATGATGCGTAACGCCTGGCCAACTAAACTCTCTGCACACAAGGACAACGTAAGACTGAATAAGAATAACTATTCAATGTGGGTATGGAAAAGAAAATGAAAGGGGACGCTCGTTCTCTTTTGTTATGTCTGTCCGTTTGTTAAGTGGTCGGTTCTGTCTTGTTCGTCAGTTGGAGTAGGGTGATGTGTCGAGGTTTGGCCAATCCCACATACATATAGAAAAATATTAGTTGCATTCCTTTCTAAAACTTTCAACAAAATTTAAATAAGTTACTCCTTGCAGTATCAAATTGTTTTGAAATTAATACCTTTTTTTTCTTCAAATGTTTGAGCTCCAAATTATGTTTGTTTTTTTTTTCAATTTTTCTTTAATTCGACATAAATAATGTTTTTATTTTATTCTTCCTATCATATGTAGCGTATAAAGTTAACTGCTCGTGAGCTTGTTCGATGTTATTATGTCAAATAAAATTAATATTCCCTAAAAACCATACATTTTGAACTCGAAACATCGCGAATTTCTTAAACTTAGATTGATTATTTCATTTTAAAATGGAAACTTAACAATTTTTATTTGTTTAAATTGTAATCTTCTATGACTTATGGTCCTTTAACTTGGATAAAATTCAACAGCTTTTAAGACTGTAAATTAAAGCTCCGATTTATGTTTGATTTATCTAATGAATTCAAAACTAGACTTAAAGTATTTATTCTTATCACAAATGAAATGGCACATTAATAATTAAACCATTATTTTTTTTGTTCATTTGTCGATAACTATCACACTTTTGATACGAATAAAAACCAAAATCCATTTTTTGCTTTTTGATTGCAATATGTGATTATCACCTCAAACATCCGACTGTATTTCGTATGTTCTGCATCCATAAATCATCATCTATAAATTCATTAAAATATACTTTAATTCAATCCAATCAACATTTGTGTTATATAAAATTTATAATATAAAAACACACAAAAAATAAAACAAATATCTACAAATGAATAAAAATCAATTTGTCGACATCAGTGTTATATCGATAAAAATAAATAAAATAAGTCAAATGGGGTCATCGGATATAGGACCATCCATATCGGATATACTCGCATAGAACCGACGGACCCGGACCCGGACACGGACGCGACGGATGGACTGGACATGACCCATAGCATAGGCCAGGACATACGCACAAATAAACCCATCTATGCTATCCCCAGCCCATCCTCAGCTCATCGAGAATATAGAGCATTGTATTTCGGTTAAAACAAACTAAATTAATTCCACTTCATGACTTTGCAAACGCAAAGCATAATCCGCACGAATTAATAATAATAAATCAATCAAATTCTATGTACCGAAAATTGTATGTTCTATGTATTTGTGTATTATATTTAAATTGATTTTCCTTAATTGTTTTAAAAATAAAATTATACTCTTTGTATAGGTAATTCAATGCAACTATAAATAGATTTTATTGTATTTTTGTTCATATTGTTTTATACTAAAATAATAATAATCAAAGTACATCAGTGAGGTTGGGTCAATTCGTCATTAGGATTAATATCAATCTAATGAAATTGATATCATTAAAATTTCTACCGTCCACTGTTAAATAGCTTTGCAATTTTTTTTAATAAATGCAATGTTCATACATACTGATGATTTAATATTAGAAATAATGAATTTTTTGAAACTAACTCTGTGTTTAACTCTGAGCACTGAAAAAATCGGCCCAAGAAGTTGGCGCATATCTTACACGATTAGTTCAAATCAATTAATTATTTTGTATGTTTGAAATTTTCAAAACGACACAAAACAGCTGATACCCTGATAAGAAGATTTAATAATTTAAATAATTTTTGTATTGGTGTACACTTAAGGTAAAGAGCCTTTCAAACAAAACTAGCTTAAGACCTTCAGTATGTGAGCTCTGGATGTAAAGCATTAATTTTTAATGATTATTGTTCTTCTTAACATTTATACTTGAACTTGCTTAACTCTAACAACTGCTGCATCGTATGAAGTTTAATTTAAACTTATATATTAAAAAAAGTTCAACCCACACAAAAAAATAGATTTTTGTTACATATATTCTTAAGATGCATAAACATAAGTCTTAAAATACAGGGTGTCCTGTGAAAAAATGGTCAACACTGAACATGGTGATGGGCCAGGTTATGAACTTTAAGAATTTGGTAATTTTTTTATTCCAAAACATAACAGCTTTTAGAAAATAAGCTATTTTGAATCGAATTCCAAAAAAAGAGGCTGGGATGCGACCCACACTGATAACTTCCCATCCCGTCTGTCGATTTGTCTTGCTTAAAAGTTTGTCTATATGTACTCGTATCAATTTTTACCAAATTTGCGTACTATTTTTGTAGATTTTATTTTGTATGAAAAAACGGACTGTTGGATTTTAATATAAAAAATACTGAATATCGAAAACAATATTTTCTGTAAAATAAAATAAGTTTGAAGCCAATATTTTTTTTTTGAAAAGCTATTTGAGTCGAAAATCAATTTGTACCAACTTTTGTTAATTTGTTTTAGGTTTTTAATTTTTTGTACAAAAACTGTCAATTCGATTTTTTATTTTAATTTTACTGAATGTTGAAAACAATATTTCTTATAAAATAAAATTAGCTTGAAGCCAATACCTACAATTTTTAAGAAGATATTTGAGTCGAAAATCAATTTTTACTAACTTTTATACCTTTTTTTTAGGTTTTTATTTTTTGTAAGAAACTGTCAATGCGATTTTTCTTAAACTTTGACCTAGTGTAAGAAATAATATTTCTTATAAGTAAAAATTAATAAGAAGCTATTATCTCAAATTTTTGAAAAGATATTTGCGTCGAAAATCATTTTTTACCAACTTTTGTTAATTTTTTTTCGGTTTTTAATTTTTGTACAAAAATTGTCAATTCGATTTTTCTTAAAATTTGTCCTAATGGTGAAAACAAAATTTTACATAAGAAAAAATTAGTTAAAAGCTGTTACGTAAAATTTTTGGAAAGATATTTGTTTAAGTTTTTTTAGGTTTTTACTTTTTTTTTACAAAAACCGTCAATTCGATATTTTTCAAAATTTTAGTGAATGTTGACAACAATATTTTTTGAAAGATAAAAGTAAATTAAAGCCAATATCTCAAAGTTTTGAAAAGATATTTGAGTCGAAAATCTATTTTTACCAAATTTTTTTTTTTTGGTTTATATTTTTTTGTAAAAAAACTGTCAATTCGATTTTTCTCAACATTTTGCAGAATGTTGAAAACAATATTTCTTTTAAGATAAAATAAGTTTAAAGCCTTAAGTTCAAGTTTTTGAAAAGACATTTAAATCGATATTCAATTTTTACCAACTTTGAGTAATGTTATTTTTAGATTTTTATTTTTTATAAAAAAAACAACTGTCAATTCGATTTTTCTGAAAATTTTTCTTAAAAAATGTACGGATTACAAAAGGAAATACAAATTATTAAACGTGTTCTTTATTCGAGAGGTAAAATTCAAGAAAGGAAAAGACGAAATTGTGTAAAGTGATATGTGATAAGAAAAGTTCTTACAAATAAGCTTTTAATATCGTTGATAGATAACTAACAATGTTTGTTGCATATGAACTATACATAAGGTTAATAGCTTAGTTTGTTTAATAGTTTTAATATTTTTATTCTAACACTCCCCCTCAACAGTAAAACGTTTAATCAAATTTTATTCCAATATTTGTAAAGCAAAAATAATGTTTGATTTTTGGTAAAGCTTTAGTAAGGCCATCCGCAACCATCTCATTCGTCGGAAGATATTTCACACGGACAGCACCTTCTTCAATAGCCTGTCGTATAAAATGGTACTTGTAATGAATATGCTTCGTCCTTAAATATTTGCCACCATATTCTGCTATGTGTTGAGCACTCTGGTTGTCACAGAAAATGGTCGTTGCTTCGGAATTTGCACAGTTTAGCTCCTCGAGTAAGTAGCGAAGTGAGTATGCTTCCTTTGCTCCCTCAGTTTAGGCAATGTATTCCGCTTCAGCGCTTGAAGTGGCAACAGTTTGTTGTTTCCTCGATTCCCAACTTATGGCAGCACCTACAAATACAAAACAGTAACCGCTTTGAGATTTGGAATCATTCCTATCCTCCGCCCAACTTGCGTCAACATATCCAATTAAAGGTAACCCCGTTTTTCTGAATTCAAGCCTTGCGTGTTTTGTAGCATTTATATATCGAAGTAAGTTAATAGCAGTAGTCCAATGTCGTTTTTTCGGATTTTGACTGAACTGTGAAAGTGTACTTACCCTATAAGTAATATCGGGACTGCTAAATACAGAAAGATGCATTAAATAACCTATAAGTTCCTGATACTTCACGCATTCTATTGGCTCATTTTCTGTTCCTTCTCAAGCTTTAACTTAGCCTGCATTGGTGGGTTTAATGGTTTTGAATTTTGTAATTTGTATTTTGAAATAAGTTTGTTAATATAACTGGTTTGGCATATTGAGAGCATGCCCTGCTCCTTTGAAATTTCTAATCCAATACATAAAGATGGATGACCTAGATATCGTATTTCAAAACATTGTGACAGGCTTTGCTTTATTTCTATAACAAAGTTGTTTTCATTCGATGCGATGACTATGTCATCACAATATATTCCTAATATAGTGCTTAAATGATTGTTATTGATTCGAAAATAAATGAAGTTATCATATTTAGATTGGGTAAGTTAAAATATTTTTAGTTTATCATTTAAAGTTTTGTGCCACTCTCTACTGGCTAGTTTTTTTTCATCCGTATAATGCTTTATGAAGACGAAAAACTTTACTCGGATGACCAGCATCAACAAAACCGTCTGGTTGTTTCATAAAAATTTCCTCCTTCAAATGTCCGTTCAAAAACGCCGTTGATACATCTAGATGGTGAAGCTGTAAATCATGTTCTGCAGACAAGGCGTACATCATCCGCAGAGAACTTTGACGAATTACTGGCGAATATGTATTCATATAGTCAATTCCGTATCTTTGATTGTAGCCCTGTGCCACAAGTCTTGCTTTTCAACGATCTACACTCCCATCTGGCAAATATTTGGTTTTAAAAACCCATCGACATCCGATTGCGTTTCTATCTGGGGGAAAATCAGAAAGAGTCCAGGTATTATGCTTCATCAAGCAACTGTATTCATCTTTCATAGCCATATACAATTCCCCTGCATAGTTTAGGTAAAGTTTGTAATTCTTGATAATTGGCTGACACGCATTGAAAACTCTTTCTACAGCTAAATTTGAATTGTGTCTTGCTCTTGTTCGGCTACTAACCACATCTTTCAACTATTCTGCTGACATTTTTTTCTTATTTATTTTCTTTATTTTATTTTCTTCGATATTTTCAAAATTTAATTCATTTTTGTCTTCGTTTAAAAAATCTTCGGCTTCCAAAAATTTATCTTCACATTCTTCCTTTTTCATCAGATGCCAAAAACATTATTGTTCGGTGCATAAAATTGTTTTGGAGATGAAATCATATTTTAGTCGTAAAATTTTGGAAGTGACAAATTAATTTTTTCAGTTTTTTTGATTTATAAAAAAAGACTGTTAAATGGATTTTTTTCAAAAAATATACTTCTTTGATATCACGTTACGATAATATACAATATATTGGCATAAAATTTAATTAACACTCTAGCGGTATTTAGGGTTTACCAAAATTTTCACCTTTTTTTCAAATTGCTATGGTAAAAAAACCACCCACTCAATTTTGTTGAGAGCCCTTTCTGCCTTATTTTCTGTATAACAAAATATATTTGAAACCGATATCTCTTCTGGTTCTTGAGCTATGGACGACGAAAACAACGTCGCGAACGAACGGACGTACGAACGTATGTACTTACACACGCACGCACAGACATCTTTCTGAAAATCTTTTATTTAGACTCTAGGGACCTTGAAACGTCGAGAAATGTCAAAATTTTCAATTTGACAAATCGGACCAATTACAATAACTTCCTATGGGAAGTTAAAAAGAGATGACAATAGTTTCCTAAATTATTTGTGTTTTTTCAAAGACAACAACCGGCTTTAAAATTTACGTAGGTACAAATGCAGATCTCTCTAAGAATCTTTGATTTAGATTCTATTTAACTTGAAACGTCGAAAAATTTCAAAATTTCCAATTCGACAAATGGGAAGTTACTGGTTTAATAGTAAATATTTTTTAAATTAAATTGAAAAGTCCAACACACATCGAATTTTAATAACTAATTTGTAGTTAATTAATATTTAATATTAAAGAACTAAATTCAATTAAGTTTTGATTTTTATGCACGGTTCATTGTATTGTTTTATTTTGAAAAGTGAAGGGCTAACTTGACGTCAGACGTCATAACAAGAAACTTATTATTTCCAATAAAAAGGGCATTGATTTTGAAAAATAATTGAATTTTAAAATTACAAATTTCGTGTAACAAATACCAATATTTGATGATTAACACCCTCAATAACGCCATGAAATGTATTGACGGTATTATTAGACTAAAATGTTGACCAGATCCCTTTCTAACCACTGACTACAGTGTTAAAAAAACGCCCCCAAAATTTTCTTCATACATACAATTAAAGTTTATTAAATCTGCTTTAAATTAACAAAACATAAACTGTGATTTGCATGTGCGTCAGAAAAAGAATCTGTGAGTGTTTCAGATGTATAACAAGCGAGGCGCCATTTGAATTAGCTTTATAATTTCAAAAAGATGAAAATATAGACCTCAAGTTTTTTGTTACTCTTTATTTAAATGAGTCATATGTTTTTGACTAAATTGTTTCTAAAGATTTCCGTAAACAATGTCTATTTATTTTTGTCTTATGTAAAATCTTCGGAAACTTAAGAAGATAAATGTAAACACATACTAAAATGACTCAACTTGTTGATTGGTACAAGCTTGTGATTCCCCTAATTATTCAAATATATTCAATTTGTTGCCCCAAACCCAAATCCCCCTCAGTTTAATAAATTAACGTAAACTTCAACTACCAACGACGCACGGACGTGCGCCAAAAAACAAGGTGTGTCTGCAATCTTCGATACCGACCATCATCCATTCTGCTCGTAGAAGTGTGAAAATATTAGTTCTAGATAAAAAAAACTATCTAAGATACCTTAGATACATTTATGCGTGTACACAAAAAATTAGCAAGTATAGTTTACTCGAAGAAGAAACAAGATGCAAGAGACAGGCCGACCCGTGAAATAAGATAAAAATAAACAATCTTCCATCGGACTTGTATCTTGTACCCAATAAATATGAAAGATGTATAGTGAGCCAGTTTTTAGACCAGAAGCACACATAGGTTCAAATTATTATTATGGCTTGGCGTTCATTGAACTTAATTTCACCCAGTTCAAGTTGATATTCTAGTTTGCAAGCAGCAAACCAAGATCAACCTCAACCCATTATGACAGTTGATTTTAAGATTGAAATGAAAGCATTTATAATTTTTGGTTTAATATGCATGAGAGTCATCTGGCATAAATTTGAAAGGCTTTGATAATCTCTTAAGAGCACAGTATTATTATGCTTCTTTGGTTTTGACCTAATTAACAAAAAATAATTTCAACTTTGAAAACAAATTAAAAAATATATGTATTTTTATTTTTCATAGACGAGACTTTCAAAAACCCACTTGACAATCATCTTCAAACAAAAATGGTAATAAATTTACACAGGGGTGTGTTCCACGAGAATTTGATAGACCAAATCCAAGCATAAGTCCCCATAATTATACCCATCGTGAGCAAACCTAATATTGCTAAAATAATCAGAACTGTCTGTAAATATATCATCTTTTTGGAACTAAAAAGGAATTATATTTTATTTTTAAACTTAGACAAATTATAAGACCAAAACAGAACTTACTACTGGAGATTTTCTTGAACACTTCGAATACGGTCTCGATGGGCACATTGACAACGCTCAACATTATGATAGTTTGTTGCCAGTTTTTTTAATATTTCCCTCCGAATTTATTGTGTTTGTAGTTGGAACAGTTGTTCATACTTTTTTTGAAAACATTTTTGACAAGTTTAGCGTATTTGAATAAATTATTAATAGAAATAAAAGCTGGAACAGTAATTTCAAAGTCAAAAATTAGTGTAGTGTAACAAGTTTATGTGCGTGTCCAAATTGAATTTTGTCAAAACGTCTCATTATTTTAAAAATTGTTAAACTTTCCAAGAATTACTATTCCATAGAATAAATCTAAGGGGTGTTCCTTTTCTCGGCGTTAATGTAGGAAGTCATTAAAATCGGTCCGATTTGTGAAATTGTAAATGTTGACATTTCTTGACTTTTCAAAGTCCCTAGAATCGAAATAAAAGATGTTTTGAGAGTTGTCTGTCCGTGCGCATGTACGTACGTTCGCGAAGTTTTCGGCAACCAGTTCCTTCCATCTCTCTATTCCTAGCACGATACCTCCGCTGGGGCCACGTCTCTAACTTTTGTCACCGAGCTTCCTTTATGACAGATGATCTCCATGTTTTTCTTGGTCTTCCAGGCCGCCTTCTACCTTGAGGATTCTATTGAAAGCACTGCTTTGCTATGTTGTCGTTCGGCTTCCTCAATGTATTGCCAATCCAGCGCACTTTCTCTTAGCGATATCAACATCCACTTTTGTTTCCCCAGTCCTGAGCCACAGTTCATCGTAAGATATGGTTTATGGCCACCGGATATTCAGGATGTAACGTAGACAGGATGTAACGTAGACGAAATGCCAGTAGTTCACTTCCACGTTTCGTAGGTATATAGCAGCACGGATTTTACGTTGGACTCAAACAACTTTAACTTTGTACGGAGCGCTATTTACCTGGAGTTGCACACTTTAGAAAACATTCCGAATGAACTACGGGCTTTATTTATTCTATTGATGACATCCAGATCCGTTCCACCATCGATTGCCA
>NC_079147.1:282650685-282727215 GCF_945859685.1 Eupeodes corollae
AAAACACCAAAGTCATTCAAAAAACACACAAACCTGTAACGTTTTATGTTTGTTTTGAGGGTGTGTGAGGGCAGAAATAAAATTACTACAAACATGCGGGTGGAATTTGTAGAATAATAATTGTAAGGTGGAAACTAGATGATTTAATTTCGGTGACATTTTATGATTCTTTTTTTTACTTTTGACATTTATGTGAAATTCAAATGATGCAATGTTGTGTGTTTCAAAAGAGTTTTTGCATTTGAAAGAAAAAAAGAAGAAGAATAACATTTTTATGGAAAAAAAATTAAATCTGAAAAAAAAACTATTTTAATTAAGAGGTAACGAAATTTGGCTAATGCATTTCTTCTTATTATTCTCTGTCCCTGTTTTTATCCATTCTACTCGTTCAACAAAATTTTGAAAACTTACTTAAAAATACCTCCATACGTATCTTATTTATATTTGTTAGTGTGTAAAAGGGATAAGGTATCATAAAATTGCTTATTTACATTTTGAAATAAATTAAAAAATTCTGCCAAATCTATTTTTTTAAAACAGGATATCATATTTTATTTTATCATATTTCTTAAATGATTTACTTTCGTCATTTTTTTCAACTTTCATTTTAATTACTTGTAGTTTAAAATAAAATGCACGACTGAGTCGTATGAACTTGCTAATGTGTCATGTATTTTTTTCTAATTGAAAGAAGCCAAATTAAGAAACATCTTACCGAAAATTAAAAAAGAAATCTATTAGGGTTGGAATCCACTAAGGTGATAAATGACTATAATATTTTTGATAGTCCAATCCAATCTATGATTTTCATTCCGTCCGTCTAAGATGATTCAACTCAATTCAATTCGATTCAACAATTTCATGGTGAAATTTTAAAATGATTCATATAAAATATCTAAATAAAAGCATAAAATTGGCTGTGTTTTAATAACATTTTTACTTTTCTTGTTGTTTTTCGAATTCTTAAGCTATGTCTATCACAAGAACGAGTTTCTGTACCTTAAAAAGGTTAACGACAAAGATTTTCATTCGTTTTTTGTAAGCGTCGCGTCTGATAGCCTTACATAGATGAAATTTGATTATATTGACTATGATTTATCAACAATCACCTAAGCCGATTGCACCCAGGTTGTTTTTTTTATGAAAATTCGAATTTTCTACCAAACCTTTTATACGGGGAATTACTTTAATTAAATTCAAATTAATTCTTCAAGTAACAATTCAATTAAAATAATTGATGAAGTTCATAGAGTAACTGAATTTTTTCTATTCATTTCTTCCAAATCTGTTCTAAATTTAGAAGATATTTAAAGAAATATTCAAGATACGAATTTCAAAATTTCGAATTTTGTTAAATGATTTTTTTATTAAAAAAGGACCTGGGATGCGACCCACACTGATAACTTCCCATCCTGTCTGTCGATTTATAATAATAACGAATAACAATTTTTTGCATATAATAAAATAGTTTGATTTCAATTTTTTTTTTTTTGTTAACGAGATTTTTTTGTCGTTAACCTATTTTAGTAGCATTTCTCAAAAGTTTTTATTGCTTATATAAACACACATACAAATTGGATGAATGAAATTGATTTAAAGTCAAATTTTGTTGTTTACGACATGTTGAGAACCGAACATCATTTTTACCAAATGTTCGTACTGTTTTTTGTAGACGGACTGTTGGATTTGTATCAAAACTTTACTGAATGTCGAAAACAATATTTTATGTGAGATACAAAAAGTTTGAAAGCAATATTTTTAACTGCCCATAGGAAGTTATTGTAATAGAGTGGACATACAAATTTTTTTTAGAAAGATGTCTGAGCGTGCATGTGTACTAACGTTCGTACGTCCGTACGTTTTTTTCGTCGTGCATAGCTCAAGAACCAGAACAGATTTTATAAAAAACAAAAACCTAAAAAACATTGTTCAAAGTTTGTAAAACTTTGTTTTCGACTAAAAATCTAGTTTTATTTTTATAAATAAAACTAGATTTTCAAACTAAACTATTTCTTTATATGTTAAATTTTTTAAGAATAATTTACTAACAAATTTTTTAACCCAACACGAAATCCTATAAACTTTTAGATAAGACAAATCGACAGACCAGATGGGATCCCATCCCAGACTCTTTTTAATTTTTGAAAAGACATTTGAGTCGAAAATCAATTTGTTCGAACTTTTAGAAATGCTTTTTTTAGGTTTTTATTTTTTGTTAAAAAAAACTGTCAGTTTCACTTTTCTCAAAATTTTACCAGATTTCAAAAACGTTATTCTTCGTTGCACAAAATTGTTTTCGAGATAAAATCATTTTTTAATCGTAAAATTTTGTAGGTGGCAATTTTTTTTTCTGATTTATAAAAAAAAAAACATTAGTTTGATTTTTTTTTTCAAAAAATATATTTGTTTGGAATCACAATATATTATATAAAATGTAATTCAATTCTCTATCGTTTTTGGTGCGTGAGATATTTAGGGTTAACCAAAATTTAACTTTTTTAAACTGCCATGGTAAAAAAACACCCACGTAATGTTCTTGAGTGCAATTTCAGCACCTTTCTGCGGTATTATCTGTTTAACAAAATGTATTTGAAGTCGATACCGCGACTGATTCTTGAGCTATGGACGACAAAAAAACGTGGTGAACATACAGACGAATAGACGTCTGAACATACGAACACACGCACGCATAGACATCTTTCTAAACATTTTTTATGTCGACTCTAGGGACCTTGAAACATAGAGAAATGTCAAAATTTTCAATTTGATAAATTGGACCCATTATAAAAACTTCCTATGGGAACTTTAAAATGTGATTTAACAATTTTTTAAAATTCAGAATTATCTAACATATTAAAACATTGACCCATACATAACTGTGACCGTAAAGAAGATTTAATTACCTGTATTTAGAATAAAAAGCGCAATTTGAATCTTGTTTGTAAACACCAAATTTAAATTGTAATTAAATTTAAAATTTAAGTCCAAAATTATGTATGTTATCATTTAAGGCTCAAAAGACGTAAAGTGTGAAACATTTTATGCAAATACCTTTTAAAAATATTCAATTCAATGAAAATGTTGATTTAAATTTGTATTAACCTATGCACAGGTTAAAAACACTCGAAATGCTTCTTTTTAAAATAACTACTGAACAATTTAGATACGAAAAATAAGTAAAAATACCCATAAGTGGTATTTTATCAAGGACTTTTAAATAATGTGATCATCGGCATATTAACGTGAAAAAATGTTGGGCTTTGACTCTTGGAATTTGAAAGAAGCTAATAACATTTTATTTCAAATTCGAACTCAACTAAATCAAAAATTTCTTCAAATAACACTAGTCGACAAGGTTTTCTTATTGGCAATCAAATTTATTTATATATTAAAAAATATAAAATTAATATTGAAAAGGGATATTCTTAAACTTGAGCAAACAGTTTTCATTAAAGATTCGTTTCGAAATTAGCACTAAAATGTAACTTAAAACGTATTTTTAAAACTAAGAAAGTATTAAGTTCAAGCTTTGCTCAAAACATCATAATATAGTCTAGAAAAGGCTCATGACTAATGAGAATTTCCAAAAACAAAGGAAAATACCAACATTTTTTAAATTGTATTTTGAAGACAAAAGCTTTGTACTTTGCAACATCATCACACAATTTATTGTTAAGAGATATTTTGAGTATATACTTAGCCTTAGAAATCCTGGTTTTGAGTGTTTAAGTAGTTTTAAAGCGGCATGTTTTAAAAACCCGATGTGATAGAAAAATGTAAAGGTGAGATTTAAATTTAGGACATCATTGTTCCAACCCTAGTTTTTATTAAAAATTTGACACATATGATAAATGCATATTTTTTAATTTTTGAAAAGACAAACTTCTCAGGAATTTTTATTCTTAATAACGAATTCAAGGTGCCAGTATTTTTCTTCCGATACTACTTTTAAACTCACAGAGGGTCTTGAGTTATGTGCTGGTGTTTGCGACGAATCTTTCAAAAGTACCTAAGGCTCGTTTCACACTACACAGTTTTGACCATATCAAAAAACCGGACGGCGACATTTTGTTTCATATTATTCGGTCACGGCAAAATGCGGCGCCACTACAGTATACGGCAGCCGGACAGCGCGATAAGCTTAGTGGCGTACGTGACGAAATGCATGTTTTCACATTATACGATTTTATTCGTGCGGCAGAGTTCCATCTGCCATCCATCAAGACACTATTACTTGTGATACTACGCACAGGAACCCTGCATATATCGTGTTTTACCGTACGGTTAAAAACCTATAATGTGTAACTAGCAATTGATCCGGTTTATGCCGTCCGGTTTTTTGCCGTAAGGTCAAATATGTCCCCTCTATCCCTGACCTTACTCGCATACTGGAGTGGTTGAAAGTTGTGAGTCACTAGGCCCTTGTTACACCACCTATTTTTTTTTTTAATAAAGTTACAGGTTTATTTGGATTTACTGTAATAAAAAATTGGACAAGAATTAAACAAATTTAACAAACACATAAGTGAAGCCATTTTATCAAAATGTACCGTTATCATCGAAGTGAGGCAATTTTTGTATATAAGCTTCAAAGTTTAGTATTTAGAATTATTAATTTTTCAAAACGAACATTTATTTATTTCAATATTTTTTAGGATAGACGATTAGACGATGTTTTGAAATTAAAACTTAACAAAAGGTTAACATTTCTATTTTATGGTTGGCGGGGTTATAATTTCTTAGAATATAGGTTTTTTCTTTATGTATCTATATTAGTGTAGTAAATAATCTTCATTCAAATAATACACTATTAACCATTTTGAAATCCTTTAAAAAAAACCAATTGAAAGGAAAATATTGCTATTCAAATATTAACACAGCAAATTAATTACATACACAGTTTTAAAGTAATACAAAAATGTGTAATTTGACTAATATGATGTTACTATATAACATGATCAGATTTTGGTTTAACTTAGGATAAAACTTCATATCAAAACTTTCTGTTAATCAAGCCACATTCTTGTGATATAGACTTTTTCCATTTAGCAAAAAAGATGTAGAGCTAATTTTCATGCGTGTACATTCAATTTGTTTAAAATCAGAATATTTGAAGTTCCAATATCAAAACCAAATCCCACCAAAACACGCTTTTCAGTAGGTACTCATCCATGAAATTTAGTTTTCGAAAAAAATCTAAACGAGACGAATTTACTTAATAATGCTGATGAATAGATTAAAGCAAGCGATATTATAATGCTTCGCTAGCGCATTTGAATTGTAAAACACATTTGAAACGTAACGCACATAGTAACCAAATTGTAATTAAGTTTTTCCCAATTTAGAGGAAACGATTCATTCAAATACCCACATACTCAACCTACCAACAACCCAGTATCACATCATTGCATTCCTCTCCACCATCATCTACAGTTCTCATCATTTCAAAAAAGCGATTCCATTTTCATTTCCATTTGCATTAATTCAATGTCTATGCCATATTCGCGTTCACTTCCTGGATGGTTCAAACATGAAATTCTCTCCGTCACTACCGCTGCCGCCGACACCGCTGCTGACGTCGCTGACGCACCCACACCACATTTTCCGACTGTGCGCCGCATTTCCTTCACATTATCGTACTGATGCCAAAACCTCGTCTAATCATCGTATTCTGTTTGAATTTAACGTTTCATTCAGACACAGAAGCGTGCGTTGGCGTTGGTGAACTACCTTACCTACATTTTCACATAAAAGGAACAAAATAACAACAAAAAAACACATTCCATATACGTTGCGTATACGTCCTATTCCTATTCGTCGTGTCGTGCGTGGTCGAATAGCGTCAAAGTGAAGTTCAATAACGGTTGAGCCGCCAAAATGGATTTACCTGACTACTGCCGCAAATTCAATTTTGAAACCCTGAAATTACGCTCTCTTTGTGATGCGGTGCTCTGGAACTGGCATTGGCACTGGTACTGGCTGTGCGGTGGCAAAACGCATCCTTCTATTCATTTTCACATCACCATAGGAAAAGCTCATGCAAATCGCTCACACCCCCGTCGCGTCGGTCGGTCGCTCGTCGGACTCGGCCTTAATGAGCAACTTGGCGAGACCAAAAGTTGGGAAAATATTTTGGCCAAGTATCTCGTTTATAGCAGACGCGCAAACAGACATCAGCGAGACACCCACGCTTTTTGTTTAGCGGAAAAAATAAACAGGACTCGGACCTCTTCCTGTTGTTGGTGGGGTTTTGGGGTGGATAGTGATTGGTTATAGTGCGGTGCGTTATGTTGTCGTGTGGGCGAGGAAGACCGATGGCGACAGGATGTGGTAGATTGAACGGGAAACTCAATGTGGTGATTATTAAATTCAGGTTATGCTGATGATGTGGTCCAATCGCGTTATGGTCATTTGGTCCTGGATTGTGTGATGAAGCTGATGTTCGTATACCCAAATGAACTTCAAGCTGATATACCCCCCTTACCGCTTATCATTATTATGATGGTTTTTGTGTAAAAATAAAAGAAGAACAGACGAGCATAAAATGAGGCTTTGATTGAATGTTCTGACCATTTATTGAGTAGAAACTGGGTTTATTGTTGGAATTTAATCCTATTAAGCGGTTACTCTTCTCGCTCGTGCGGATTTTGATATTGATTTGTGGCGCATAAATGTGCTGAGCGCTAATCTATTTTCGCTGAATTGTTATTGAATCACATTTTGTATATGCAAGTGTATACATATATAGAAAAGAGACAGACAGACAGACAGGACATTATACAGAAGTCTGAACGGCTAGCTCTGTAATTATAGAAAGTATAAGCTCGGCCCGCGGATTATTTTGTAAATTAAATGCAAGCTCTTATCATCATCATTATCATCATAGACTATAAATGAACAGAAACAATAAGTTGCGGTTTTCCGTTGGCGTTGAAATATATTTTTGGGTAAAATAGAGAAAGGCATTTTGGAGTCCATATGAAAAACTATAGCCTCATCAATTTACCCATCACAGAGAGCGTCAAGGATATTTATGGGGATTTTATTTTAAAAACGAAATTTTATGAAAACTTTCACTATCCCTGGCGTGTGGTTGTTTATTTTTGGTTAAAGGTTTTATGTATACGTATGAAGGATTGTAGGTGAAGGATTAAATTGATGATTTTGTTTTGTATACAAGCAAATGGTTTTAAATACGTAATTAATTGAGGGATTGATGAAATAATGAAATAAAGTCAACATATTTATTTTATTTAATGGAAGGTTTTGGTAAAAGACTTAAGTTGACATTTTATGGTCGAGGATAAGTGCTGCTGTTTTTCGTAATAGAGGGTTTTCCAATAAAAGGTTTCAATTTTTATTTTGTTAGTCTACTATTTTCTCAGCTGTCACTTTTATAGCTGTCATTTTTTTCCTTTTGAAAAGTAAGCCTTCGTTATTACTAAAAAAATGGAATGATACAGCCTTTAAAGACGCATTCAAATTATTAAACACCAAATAGAATAAATATAGAAAATATACAAAAAATTAAAATTTGTCGCAAAAGCACTTTTGGTTTCTTGAATTACTTCGGGCGCTAATAGTGGAACTAGTGGAAAGAGTTTTGATGAAGGGAAAAGTTAATAATATGATGAGGAATCAATCCATCGTTTAGGAACAACTGAGAATATTAAGGCTTAGTTCCTATGACTTTTAAAGTTTATTTTACACAAGAACTCAAGTCAGTTGACCAACAGAAATACGGAAGGGTCAAATGACCTTTATTGCGATACTGACCTATGATTAATGTTTTTCACGGTCGGAATCGTATGTAGCTGAAGTTAGATAAATGGGCTGGCTATTGATGACGTTATCAACACACTTAGATCCATGTAGATCAAGTGTAATACCGCAAAGTACAGGGTTTTTCAACAGGAACGCTACAAAAGTAGAGCGAAAATACAGCAAACGACGCCATATTTCTTTCTGCTCTTTTGACATTTCTCTTCAGTAAGGTTTGCCATTTCATGATGGAATAATATATACGAGCCAACAACAAGCCGAAATTATTGAAATTTATTACCAAAATTTGGAGTCACTGGCCTCAACGTTAAGAGCGCTGCGTCCAATTTATAGTCGTCATAATCGTCCTAGCAGATCAATAATTGACCGTCTAGTGGAAAAATTTGAATCCACAGGCTCAGTACAAAATGTTCTCGTGCGAGTGAGACAAAGAAGTGTCGAGAATATTGTTGCCGCTGAGGCTTCAGTTGCCTACATTCTTACAAGATTAAATTGACGCAAGAACTGAATCCACTTGACCATCAGAAGCGTCGTACGTTGAATGTTCGTGAATTGGGATGGGCAACAACTTGAGAATGATTCGGATTTTCGTCGAAAAATAATCTTCAGCAATGAGGCTCATTTCTAGCTGAAAGACTTCGTCAATAAACAAACTATTATGCGGTATTGGTCAGACAGCAATTCACACGTACTCCATGAGTGATAATTGCATCCCAACAATATTACGGTTTTGTGCCGACGGCGTCATTGGGCCGTACTTCTTCCATGATGATCAATACCGGCACGTTACTGTGAATGGGGAACGCTACCGTTTAATGATAACCGAATAATTTTGGCTTCAATTGGATGATATAGATTTAAGTGACATGTGTTTCCAACAGGACGGCGCGGCGCCATAAGCCTCACAGCGAAAGTCACAATTAATTTATTGGAAACGAAGTTTGGAGAACGTGTTATCTCACGAAATGGTCCAGCCAATTGGCAACTTAGCGGCTATTGATGAACCTCGTATACGAACATCGAACGTGAAATTGCAGCAATTTCGACCGTCAGAAATTGGATTGACCGTCTGCATTTCTGCAAGCGTGCCCATTTTCGGCCTAGCAAACGAAATCGAGCTAATAGGCTGTTTCCGGAAATGCCTACCAATTTTGCAATATTATTGAAGAAGTGTCTGCCTAAGAGTTTGTTTGTAGTGTGGCAGTGGGATAGAAAGAGGGCTCCATCTTCCATTTTCTTTTTATGGTTACCTCGGCCTTAGTTTAAATGTCTGTTGCACAGGTTTCACGGGGTGACAACACGTGATTCTCTATGGGATTGGTCCAGAGTTGCCCCTGTCCTCGCCAGTTCATCTGCCTTCTCGTTTCCATGCATATTACATGTGGTGTGTGTGACCTGGTCCCAGCGGAGTCTAAGGATATGCTGTGAGCTATGGATCGTTAGTTCTTGGAGAGAGTAATTAACAAACATCAATTTGATTACTATACTAAAAATCGATTTTATTACTACTTGGTTATCATTAAAAAAAGGGATATAAGTTCGTGACTCGTGACTACCCCATCATTTACCTACGTAATATATTATATTGCAGCGTTTGTCACTGCCAATACCTCGGCTTGGAATACGCTGCTTTGATCGGGTAGTCTGAAAGTGTTGAGTGTTTCAGAAAAAAAACCTGTACCTGCTCCAGCTGCCGTTTTCAAGCTATCAGTCTATATGGATATTGTCGACTAACTTATGTGTGGGACATTGTTCTCCTATACACTTCACATCAGGGAAGCAGTAAAGTGTTTATTGAAATTCAGACAATTATTGTTCCCTATGTATTCATACATAATCTGTTCGTGCACGAGTGGCTGGTTTTCCAGCAGTTAGTTCGGCTTCGCCAAAAATGTATTTTACATAAAAGACCAGGGGTAGAAGATTGAATATTGCCTGTATTCCTGCATTGAGAGTGGTCTTCATCAATCCTGTTATACCTATGCTGCCCATAATCTCGTAAAGGCCCTAACTAACATTTTCACTATTTCGAGATAATGATGAAAACACTAAATCGTTAACCGCGACCTGAAGGTAAAAAGTGAAAAATACCAAAAAATATTTTTCTTAAAGCTTTTTTATTGCTTTATTTTTTGGAATAGTTTTAAACTCAAAATTTGTATGCATTTGGAAAACAAGGTAGATAGGGCTTCTTAGCTTTGGACGAAAAAAAAAATAAAGGCCCTATGTACAACAATTTACGTTATACTTTATTAAAAATCCTTAATAAAACATGAAATAAGAATTTAAATTAAATTAATTTATTTCAAATATTTTATTAATGAGTTATGACACACAAATTTAAAGTCATTATTAAAATAAAATTTAAAAAATTCATATTTTTATATTTTTATATTCAGTTTTAATTCAAAAAGCGTAAACAAAAAAATACTGCTGATCTGGAACTTATTTCTCCCTGCAATTAATAATTGTTATATTGTTTTATTGTTTTACATTTTTATTTATTCGTTTAAATAACCTCAATCCAGAGTTGGTTCAGCTTCGGTCAATGGAAGATTATTCCAAAAATGCTTGCGGTTTTCAGGAAACAAAGAAAACAAATTTTTTTCAATTTCATTTTTTCGTTCGATGGCAATTCCTCTTGGTTGAGAACGAACGACTGAAGCCGGCCTATAAAATCCTGACTTCATATATTTATTTTTTAGAAAATTAAGTGTTATGAAATCCGACTCAAAGGATAATTTGTAGAACAAATGTTTGCTTCCTCTCTCTACTTTTATGCATGCTATATCGTGTAAATACGGTCTTGGTGTGAATTTGTTTATTTTGTATAAGGACGAGCAATCGGGCCAGTCGTAAAAATCCGATACAGACATTTGCTTAACGTAAACCTTTGAAGAGTTTGCATCTTGAACACAATCGAAGAAATCCTGGAAATCGTATAGTTTTCCCTTCCGTTTCATAGAGAGTTCAACCTGATTGTGAAAGCTGTCAGCAGACATGAACGAGTGACCAGGTTCAAAAAAGTTTAGTGTTATTGATGTAGCAGATATCTCATCTAAATTGATAATCATTACAAGATATGAAAATAATGCCCAATTTTTATTTTGAGCCGCGCAATTATCAACCCATACACTTAAGTGTAATTTATCCCGATGGTGCAAAAAGAAAGCGTTAAAAGTGCTTATAATGTCTTCTTTCTTTCGTCCGGAAGTACCCTCATGCCAAATTGCAGCAAATGGGATTTCTTTGCTTTTTTCTCCAAGTGGCACAAAACTTTCGTTAAAAGCTATAATGCGCTTCGAAAAGATGACAGCCTTAAAACCTTCCAACCGCGGTAGCATAATCACTTTTTGCAAATCAACAGACACAACAAGTGTATCCGGAGCTATTTCATTGGAATCGAGTTTGCTGTGTTTTTGATACTCTGCTCTTGTTAATTTGACTCGGTCATTGTGATTTTCCCAATCTTTACAAATATCACAGACTTGTTCGTCGCTGATCTGTATATCCACGTTTTTGTTCACATGCTTGCTAGCCATATGCAGTTTGTGGCTTTCACATTGCTCACATTCCTCATGTCCAAGCGACGCAAACGAGATATTCATTTCACGCACGATCTTACAAAAAATTTGGTACGAAGTTCGAATTTCGGGATGGCTGTTGATAAGTTCATCGTGCATACCTTTCCTGGTTAAGTCACTTGGAAGATAACGGCGTAGAGGAGCGTGCTCTCGACGATAGTGAGAAATCGTTGGATTGTAAGCCTCAATAAACTCTTTTATTTTTTGTGTGTCCAATCTAGGATGCGAACGACCACATCGTCCACGTTTATCATTAAGGGGTGCCAATGAATTTTGAGGAGTTGTCCTAATTACGTCATAAACTACACTGTTGTTTTCCTTGGAAAAACCTAAGGTAGTAAGGTAGAAGGCTTTGCAAACAGCACAGATATTACCCTGTTCATTTTTCAAAAAATAGAAAAAGCTAAATTTTCTCCTTGACGATAACTTATCTTTTTTTGTATTACGAGCAGTATTTTGTTTGCGTGTTGAATTTAATATAAAATGTCGCCTTTCAAGCCAATCTAAAGACCAAAACTGAGTATTTATTTCAATTCTCCTACCTTCAGAAATATTTGAAATGCATTTTTTAATACATTTTTTTCCACACGGTAGTCGAACTGGATGTTTTTTGATTCTTTTTCTCTTCTTTTACTTTGTTTTTCTTTAGCTGACAGCCCTTTTCTCTTCCGTTTCAATCTTCCGCCATCATCGTTGGACTCCGCAGCCTGTCCTGGGTTGGTTTCTTCCACTTCTTCAATATTTAATGTTACAATTTCTTCTTGATTCACTCCGTTTGTCTCTGTACCACCAGCAGTAACAAGGACATTTTCATTTTCTGAATCACTACTATTTTCGGGAACATAATCAGGATCCACTTCAACCGAATTTTTGTTATTTTTATTTTCATTTCTTAATTCTGTTTTCATTAATTCGATTTTTTTTCTGTGATTAATATTTAAAGCTAAATTAACAAGCATTCTTGACCGGTTCATGTTTAATCACTTATTGTAAAAAATATATAATATGTAGATAAATTAAAAAAACGCGAAGTTACCGCTTCAAAAGTTTCAACAGACTTTATAAATGCCTAATAAAGCCCTCTGCTAAAAACAAAACTCAACATTCGTTAAAGAGTTAAACAGGACCAAGCACGAAACGAGGTTACGACCTTTACGTATCAAAAATATCATTCAACTGAAGGCCAATAACGCACTCTCCAACAAACTCAAATTCTAAATTCGTAAAAAAAACTCGACAAGATTCAACACGTTACGAGGTTACAACCTTTTACATAAAAAATTGCAGCCAGAAAAAAAGCCCTAACTACAAAAATTCTAGCATCAAAATTTATAAAAAGCCCTAACTGCCACATAGGGCTTTTTAAAAAAGAACATGAATATGCTTTCTCTATGCAGTGTATTATAAAAGGCCCTATGTTGCAGTTAGGGCTTTTTATAAATTTTGATGCACATGATTTGTAGTTAGGGCTTCTAGAAATTGTGTTTTTCTGGCTTATTTGAAGATCTAAGGTTAAGAAATGAATGTAGAAAAATCGGAGACAATGCCCTAACTCCAAATATGCAAAAAACTCAAAATCGGAAATTTTGTAGATAGGGCCTTTACGAGATTATGGGCAGTATGCATGCCATTCTCTTTTTGTAAGTATTTTTAGATTTTTAGCTTCTTCTAACGCATTCCGCCATACCGTGTTACAATAAGTGATTCTGAATAAGGTTTAATTCCGTTCTTCACGTATATTGGTTACGAATTTCCCTGTCCACTGTATTCGAGAATACACTTCATTGAGATGTTCCTCTGGAAGTTGATCCTTTGATTTCTGTTCAACCTAGTTCGCTATTTATCTGTATATATGCTTTAGCATACACCATGATAGTTTGAATAGATTGTTCTATTTCTTGACCCGTAAGAGTTTTTTCAACTGCACGATGTTGAAGTCCCCTTCAATGTCTAAAAACAGGGCTAGCGTATACTACTTATCATGTAATTTTTTTCTATGGTTCGAACCACGCAGTGTAGGGATGTTTCTTCACTTTTGTATATACCATTGTTAATGGCATACCTTCATCTTAATATTGATATAAAAATGCAAAGATTTTTCTACCCACGCTACTCGTTTCCTTGTATAATATGAATGAAACCTCTTAAAGGAAATCCCTTATGACATATTTTTAATAACAATATAACCTTGAACCACTGCGCGAAGTTTCAGTAATCTAGAAATGCAATATTTAATATTTTATTATTTAAATCATAGAGATCCTTTAAATTAATCTCTTATAATAAAAACCAAGTTCATATATGGTCACATTTAAATTTCTAGTGACACAAAACGAGTGATTGTTCATTTGCCAATATAAAGTTGCACTATCTGTTCCTACATTAAAGATATTGCTAGAGATTGCATGTAACATCTTTCCTTTTACAATTCAGAGTTACGCTGTGGTAGCGTTAGAAGCTCCCAACACCACTCGCTATACCTATACCCATTGCTAGACATAAATGTCACTAGAGAATCCTTTCGAAAATGTTAAGGATGTACCGATACCTAAACCTTTTCTAGGAAATTCATTTTCAACCAAAAAAGAAAACATTGCATATCCGCATAAATTATAGCTCCCTCATGTTGAATGAAGTTGAAGATGAATAAGAAGAAGAAGACATAACATTTATAACATAAGACTCTTGCTACACACTTTCCAGATATACCTGACCCGTGCTCGAAGACTTCCTTTCTATATCCTTTTGTTAGATTCAGATTTGGATATGGGTTTTATAACAAGCGATCGAAATCGATATACCACACTATCTGCCAACTATTCTCTCTCAAAAGGTATATGCACCTCACTTTATGTGTTACCGCACACCGCACTACTGCCATGCCACGCCACGCTACGCCACAGCTATTGCAACGCCATCTATGTACCTAGTCTGTTCTCTGTTCAGCTTCGAACCAAACATTTGGGAATTGTTTCATCCATGATTCGACAAGGTGACGCGGGACCAAAATTCGAGCAAAAGCAAAACTTCTTCTCCTTTACACTTCCGCCAACAACGCCCTCCAATTCTTCGTCCCCTTCTTCAGTCTTCTTTTCAAGGAACAAAACTTTAATAATAAATTACAATTTCGACAGATTTTCTTAGATCGAGATGAAAGGCATGCAAAAAGGAGTCGTCGTCGTCTTTTTCCTTAAGCATTTCGCACAGCCATAGACAATAGACACTTATAGATACATCTAAGTGAAATATTGAACTCTTTTGGTACGAGTTATGACTTTGGGCATTCAACAAGGACTAGCGCATCGAGTAATAGTCCAGTTTTGATATACACGAAAAGGGATAGTATAGCAAATGCATAAATTAGCGAGATTTTATCCTTTTGTGTTAAACAAGAAGTTTTGTGATGCTATACAAGTTGGTTGTGCATTTGAAACTTCATGCAAAAGTATCTACATATTCATAACGTCTGAAATTTACTGAACACAAGACGAAGAAGAGGAGGTTTTGATGGTTGTTAGAAAATATAAGTTTTAGTATAAATGTCCAAAATGCAAAAATAGTTTTAACAGATTGTCGATAAAGGGAGCATGTAGAAAAGATTCTGCTAAAAGCTTACTTGATGAATTGATAAATTATATTAGGGAACGTAAAGAAAAACAAGACCGATGTTTGCTCTCTGAGTAAAAGATTTAAGTTTAAACAAATGTTGTATTTAATTGAATTTCATTAAAGTGAGTGCAATGAGTTTACGATGCAGTGTAAATTCCTTTAATAAACACAAATTTTCAATTTTTTAGGGAACTTAACAAAATTGAAAAAGTTGAATTTTTTTAAAAATGTGCGTAATTTTTTATATTACCAAACTGATTGTTTAGTCTATTTATGAGTTTTGAGATACAAAATCTCAAGCAACAATTATAATTTTTGTATTCAGAATCTTGATTAAGGGTTTTTTGTCCTCATGCAGCTTTTAAAGAACACAATATTTTGACATATCGTATTTCGAAAAAACCCAACACTTCAAAAACAACGAAAGAATTTAGGATACTATTTTAAATTTGGAAATTTCATTTAAAAACATAAAATTGTACGGTCTTGGCTAAGAAGTCTAAGAAGCTTATATTAACTTAAAACGATCATATAAAATGTTTACAGAAGATTTAGAGAAGAGCTAGCTATGCAAGCGAAAATTACAATAAAAAAACTGAGTGGAAATATTTTAAAATTATAAACTTTACAACTTATTCTTAAATTTGAAATTTTTTTCTTGCAAAATCTTGAGACAGCAAATCAAAAAATTGCGAAAGTGTCTACAACGGCTGATGTTTGAATATAAAACGAAAGCAGACTTCAGTTTGACAAATATTTTTTTTTATTTTAGTACAACGTTCAAATGGTAGACATGTGCATTCAAGAGGACACAAGCGTCCACAGATTTTTCTCAAAACCCACCTCTGTCTATCAACTCCTACTCTCACCTCCCCGCGGTGAACATCGGGTGCCTAGTACCTCAACTGGAGATTGGGTTCCAACCCCAGTGGAAAGTTGTTGGGGGCAGCAAACGAGAGAGGGGGAGAGGTTTTTCCACTAAGGCACCTGTCCTTATCCAGGTGGCAGCAGACGAATTTTCGAGATGGAATCAACGGTGGCGTCTACAGTTCCAGTAACGTTGAACTACTTAGTGTGAACACCTTATAGGGCTTCTTCGACATATTCGGAGCCCAGGCCTGTAAGGAGCGGTTTATCCGGCTCCCCTTCCTTGGAGTTATACTAAGGATCTGGCCCTCTAGGTTGGGGGTTGTGCCGTCGGCGTGACTTCCTGGCCACGTAAAAAATACCTTTAGTTTCGAAGCACCAACAAGCCTCGGATACGGACGGATTCACTGTTGACAACCCACGCAAACGAAATAAGGACAACGAACTTCGGCTATGTACGTAAAATGTTAGGTCCCTTAACAGACCACGTGCAGCCGAACAATAAGCGGAAGCCCTAAACTGCTGCAAGGCAGATATTACAGCCATCCAAGAAGTGCTATGGACCGGAAAAACGTAAACTAAAAGACTGCGATATCTACTGGATGGAAATCTCCTGGTCAATCAACCGTCAACCAGATTGACCACATTGCAATCGACGAACGACACTTCTTCAGTATCCAGGATATCCGAACCTTCCAAAAGGCCAACATTGACTTGGACCACTACCTCGTTGTAGCCAAGGTACGGCTAAGGATATCCCGATCTAAACCAAAACAAGGAAGTACTGTGAGAAGATTCGACGTTAGACGGCTACAATCGCAAGAGACTGCCATGTCCTTTTCCGATCGTGTCTCGAATAACCTCTTAAGGAGTCCTATGTTGCCTGCATTAAGCATTGAAAACCAGTGGCAACATTGCCTTGCAGCCATCAGAGATGCCGCCTCTGAAGTGCTATGTTTCACACGGCCACCACAGCGAAACCCCTGGTTTGACGACGAATTCCAGAAAGCGCACGCAGCGAAACAAGAGGCATATAAAACGGTGCTGCACAAAAGAACTAGAGCTGCTCGCGAGCTCTACGAGCAGAAGAGCTGAGAGGAACACCGCCTTCTTAGATGGCAAAAAAGAGAGCATGAGAAGCGCTCGATCGAGCAGATAGAGGGATGTCACAACAGATAGAGGGATGTCAAACAAAGCTACTGGAGCTGACGGCATCGCTGCCGAACTATTCAAAGCAACATGGGATGACTTGGTAGGGAGCATGCACTAACTCATCTGCAAAATATGGTCGGAAGAAAGCATGCCCGATGAGTGCAATCTCAGCATAGTGTGCCCGATACATAAGAAAAGAGACCCTCTAAACTGCGCCAACTACAGAGGCATCAGTCTCCTTAACATTGCGTATAAGATCCTCTCTGCCGTATTATGTGAACGTCTGAAGCCATTCGTCAACAACCTGATTGGTCCTTATCAGTTTGGCTTCAGACCAGGAAAGTCCACTATCGACCAAGTCTTCACACTGCGGCAGATCTTGGAAAAATCCCAGGAGCTTCAAATCGATACCCACCATCTCTTTATCGATTTTAAAGCCGCGTATGACAGCATCTATAGGGAAGAGCTCTACCGAGCAATGTCTAGTTTTGGTATCCCTGTCAAACTTATCCGTTTGTGCAGAATGACGATGGAGAATGCACGCTGCTCTATCAAGGTCGGAAAAGATCTTACCGATGCATTTGATGTCAAAAAAGGTTTTAGACAAGGCTATGCACTGTCATGCGACTTCTTCAACATCTTTCTGGAAAGAATTGTTCAAAACTCCACCGTCAACACTATAGAGGCACAATCTTTCAAAGGTCCATCCAATTACTCGGATACACGGATGAAATTGACATAATTGGAAGATCAAGAGTGATGTCAATGGAGCGTTTTTGAGCATTGCGACGGAAGCGGAGAAGATGGGTTTAGTGGTCAATGAGGGCAAGACCAAGTATATACTGTCATCAAAAAGGGAAACTGAACAACGACGGTCTTGGACAAAACGTCACCATGGACAGCTATAACTTTGAGGTAATTAAGGACTTTGTCTACCTAGGCACCGCTATTAATGCAGACAACGACACCAGCGCTGAAACCAAACGAAGAATAACTCTTGCAAATCGCTGTTTCTTTGGACTTGGAAGGCAATTGAGAAGTAAAGTATCGAGCACCTAAAATCACCATCTATAAGACACTCATCATCCCTGTTCTCATTTATGGCGATGAGGCCTGGACCCTATCAAAGAAAGATGAGAGCGTCTTAGGATGCTTTGAGAGAAAAATTCTTCGGGTGATTTTTGGTCCCGTACGCATAGATGGAGAATGGAGGAGAAGATATAACGACGAACTGTACGGGCTGTACAGCGACACTGACCTAGTTAGCAGAATTAAAGTCCAATGGCTTAGATGGCTAGGTCATGTAGAGCGGATGGACATCAACGCTCCAGCCCGGAAGGTCTTCGAATCCAATCCCTAGGGACTACGCAGTAGAGGAAGACCGCGACTCAGGTGGCGCACCCAGGTGGGAGAGGACCTCAACCAACTTGGCGTGCGAAACTGGAGACAGCTAGCTAGGGACCGAGCTGGCTGGAGACGCTTGTTGGTTGAGGCCCAGGTCCGCCCCGGACTGTAGCGCCACCTTTAGTAAGTAAGTACAACGTTCTTCCAAGGTGTATATGCAAATACAGACTGTACATTTTGGTAAGACAATTTAATGAAAACAGTGCTCACTTTTTTATTTTTAAGGCTATAGTAAAAACAATTTAGACCGCTTGAAATTGTCTACACATTTGGTAAATACTTTAAACCAATGAAACACTTTGCGGCCAATTTAATGAAAATAGATTTAAAATGTTGTCTTAGGTTTGTGCTTTTAGAAATAAAATTTTGTTCGTTCTGTTTGATTTAATATCTGAACATTTTGACAGCTTTGACGATTTCAGTTTCATCTATTAAAAGACAAATTAAAAAAAATATAAAGATATTGCTGAAATATTGTCATTTTCATGAATTTGTGATTTTTCGTTGAAATGTTCATGATAATGGCTTTAAAACAAACCTCAACCACAGAGCATGGTCCAAGTAAGAAAAACTTCAAAATTTCGGCAATTTTTTTTTGAATTCGTAATTTTTACCACGAAGAAAATTGCTTCTCAAAAATACTTTTTTATCTTACAAAAAAGTAAGGAATTTTTATTAAAATAACGAAAACAAAAAGTTTTCCAAACTTTTAACCAAACAAGAACAAATGCTAAGGAATGACAGGTTAATATTCACCGTTTGATGGGCGCCAAATCAAATAGAAAATTTAAAAAAGAGGCTGGGATGCGACCCACACTGATAATTTCCTATCCCGTCTGTGGATTTGTCTTGCTTAAAAGTTTGTAGGATTTCGTGTTGGATTAAAAAAGTTGTTAGTTTACTTTACTTACTAACTTAAGGTGGCGCTACAGTCCGGGGCGGACCTGGGCCTCAACCAACAAGCGTCTCCAGCCAGCTCGGTCCCTAGCTAGCCAATTTGGTTGAGGTCCTTTCCCACCTGGGTGAGCCACCTGAGTCGCGGTCTTCCTCTACTGCGCCCGTCCCTCGGGATTGGATTCGAAAAACTTCCAGGCTGGAGCGTTGATGCCCGTCCGCTCTACATGACCTAGCCATCTAAGCCGTTGGACTTTAATTCTGCTAACTAGGTCAGTGTCGCTGTACAGCCCGTACAGTTCGTCGTTATATCTTCTCCTCCATTCTCCATCTATGCGTACGGGACCAAAAATCACCCGAAGAATTTTTCTCTCGAAGCATCCTAAGACGGTCTCATTTTTCTTTGACCAGGCCTCAGCGCCATAAATGAGAACCGGGATGATAAATGTCTTATAGATGGTGATTTTAGATGCTCGAGAGAGGACTTTACTTCTCAATTGCCTTCTAAGTCCAAAGAAGCAGCGATTTGCAAGAGTTATTCTTCGTTTGATTTCAGCGCTGGTGTCCTTGTCTGCATTAATAGCGGTGCCTAGCTAGACAAAGTCCTTAACTACCTCAAAGTTATAGTTATAGCTGTCCATGGTGACGTTTTGTCCAAGACGTCGTCGTTCAGTGTCCTTTTTTGATGACAGCATATACTTGGTCTTGCCCTCATTGACCACTAAACCCATCTTCCGTCGGAATGCTCAAAAACGCTCCACTGACATTACGCTTTGATCTTCCAATTATGTCAATATCATCTGCGCATCCGAGTAATTGGATGGGCCTTTGGAAGATTGTGCCTCTAGTGTTGACGATTGAGTTTTGCAAAATTCTTTCCAGAACGATGTTGAAGAAGTCGCATGACAGTGCATCGCATTGTCTAAAACCTTTTTTGACATCAAATGAATCGGTAAGATCTTTTCCGACCTTGATAGAGCAGCGTGCAGTTGTTAGTTTAGTATTTTTTTTAATTTTTAATCGCAAACAAATTTTTACCAATTAAAGTTTTATTTCTTAAATTTGTATAATTTTAATAAATGCAATTAATTTGAGAGATATCAAACACCGAACATCAATTTTTACTAAATTTGCGTAGTATTTTTTGTAGATTTTATTTATGTATTTTATGAAAAAACGGATTATTATTATTTAAAAAAAATCTATTGAATATCGAAAAAAATATTTTGTGTGAAATAAAAAGTTTGAAGACAATATTTTTAGTTTTTGAAAAGCTTTTCAAATCAAAAGTAAATGTTTACCTACTTTTAGTAGATACTGTTTTTTTGTTAGGTTTTATTTTTTGTAAGAAGACTGTCAGTTCGATTTTTCTCAAAATCTTACTTTATGTTAAAAACGTTGCAAAAAATGGTTTGGAGATAAAATCATTTTGTATTCGTACAAATTTTGATGTAAAAAATTTTGTTTTTAGTTTTTTTGATTTTTAAAAAAACTGTTACTTGTTTTTTTTTTCAAATTTACCTGTTGGTATCACGTTACAATAATATTAATAATATTTAATTCAAGTCTCTAGCGTTTTTGGTTTGTGAGATATTTAGGGTTAACTAAATTGTTCACCTTTTTACCTTTCTATAGGAAGTTATTGTAATGGCTCCGATTTGTTAAATTTAAAATTGACATTTCTCGACGTTTCACGGTCCCTACAGTCAAAATAAAAGGTTTTAGAAAGATGTCTGTGTGTACGTACGTTCGTACGTCAGTACGTCCGTATGATCGCGACGTTTTTTCGTTGCCCATAGCTCAAGACCTAGAAGAGATATCGATTTCAAATAAATTTTGTTATACAGATAATAAGGCAGAAAGATGTAGAAAGGGCCCTCAACTAAATTGCGTGGGTGGTGTTTTTACCCTAGCAGTTTAAACAAAATGCGAAAATTTTGGTTTTGGAAAATATCTTACGACCAAAAAACGCTAGAGACTTGAGTTAAATTTTATATAATATACTGTAACGTGATATCAAAGAATTATATTTTTTGAAAAAAATAAATTCAACGCTTTTTTTTATAAATCGAAAAAACTGAAAAAAAAATTTATCACCACAAAAATTTTACGACTAAAACGAAGAATAATGTTTTTGACATCTGATAAATTTTTGAGAAAAATCGAATTGACAGTTTTTTACAAAAAATTAAGAACCGAAAAAAAAATTAACAATAGTTGGTAAAAAATGATTTTCGACTCCAATAGCTTTTCAAAAGATATTAGCTTTAATTTACTTTTATCTTTCAAAAAATATTGTTGTCAACTTTCAGTAACATTTTGAAAAAAATCGAATAGACAGTTTTTGTACAAACAATTAAAAACATAACCAAAATTTAACAAAAGCTTTACAAAAATTAAAAATATTGGCTTCAAACTTATTTTATTTCATAGAAAATATTGTTTTCGATATTCAGTAATTTTTATATAAAAATCCAACAGTCCGTTCCTTCACAAAAAATAAAATCTACAAAAAATAGTACGCCTAGACAAACTTTTAAGCAAGATAAATCGACAGACGGGATGTGAAGTTATCAGTGTGGGTCGCATCCCAGCCTCTTTTCTTGGATTATCATTTGCCCAAATGAGGAAATTCTGCTTATCGACGAATCCATTGAGGTGAGCAGGTGCCTCATCACTGAAGATGATTTTCTTCAAAAACTGTTGCCTGATTTTTCACATTGTACGCACAAACTCAGAAAAAAAAATCATGAGTTTCACGATATTTGATTAAAACGTCTACTTTCATAGTAAACGTGAATAACTTTAACGCATTGCTTGATTGTGTTTCCTTAAATAGATCAAATTGAAGTAGTCTAAAATTGGAAAATGTCAAATAAAATGCAGAAAAATACCTGACGTTTAGGTGCGGTTCTCATTTAACATCGGCCGTTAAAATGTAACCACCATTTTTTGATCTACATGTACTCATCTTCGACACATTATAACAACATATTATAAAGAAGTTTCTAAAAATATCGCTTTATTTTTCAATAGTCAAGTATTTAAAACAAGAAATAGCTACTTCGAGGTTAATTTATCTAAAAATCACCTAACTTCCAAAAATAACTTCAATGTTAAAAAAGTCCTTTCAAATTTTGAATGACTGGGGAGGTATTATGATAAAATTTAAAATTGAGAAAAATAACAAAAATAAAATTTGTATGAAGAAAACACCGAAATGAAATATTTTAATTTGCATAATTTTAACTTAAAATTGTATGAATATCTTTCTATCTTGTAAAAAATATAAATAGATTCCCACATATAAGAAAATAACCCATTCTTGCCCCGAGTCATATTGCAACAGCAACCCAACAGCAAATGTCAATTGAATTCTTATTTTCTTTATTTTTTGAAAAATATCATTTTCCAAATCAAATTTATCCAAAGCTCTTACAACTTGCCATTCAATTTTCTAAGCACGATTTTCACAAAAATTGAAAATATTCCTTATACTCGTTTTCGTATGTAGTCTAAGGAAATAAAATTGCAAATTCAAATGTGTTAAGTTAAATGAAATAAAAATACAAAAAAATATAAAATCCTGAGAGGTAGCAAGAACAACATTTACGTACATATACGACTACAAGTATGATCAAAATAAATAGTAGGTAAGATACATACCTTGTCGTGTTTGTCGTTGTTGTTGTTGTTGTTGGATCTTTGGTGATGTGCTCCACAAGGACCTAAAGCATATAGAGCAGACGAAAAGTCAACATCGCACCACCTCGAGGCAACCAAATTTGTCCTCCAATATACCAGAAGCACTCATATAATATCTTCCGTTCGCTTATACCGACAACGACGACGAGAAGCCAATGTCGATGAACAGTAAAGATAAACAGGAGATGATATTGTTGCATATATAATATCTACCGTTTTCGTTTATATCCTTTTTGAAGGTAAGGACATGTTATTTTTTTTTGAGTTAAAGATTTTTATTTCGAATGCCTCGATATTTCAAACAAAGAAAAATGAGTGTGGAGCTTATTTCTATTACGAGAAATTGTTCATTTCTAAAATTGAAATTGTACTTCTGATGACTTCTTCTTTAAATTTCAGAAAAAGGATATTTCCACCATCAGGATACAGACAAACCTAAAATCTATGGAAATTTGCACAAAACTTCGATGTTTAAAAATTAAAACTTCTCTCCTTAGTTATCCCAAATTAAACACACGAGCTAAAAAAAACTCATTTCTATTCAAAACTATGCATGAAGTTTTTTTTAACCAAATTTCACATCCTCATTCAATATTAGGGAGAGTCTATGTCTGTTTGTCTGTCTCGGTATATTTCACATAAATTATTTATTTTGTTTAAACCAATTTAATTCCAAAACTATTATTTACCCAGAGTTGAACATAAATTCTCATCAAAATCCACAATGACATATGGCAAAAATCTAATCCTAAATCAACTATCATCATCATCATCCCCATTCCCATCCACATCAATATCCTTTCCATTTTCATTCTTTCAGAGCAGGAAGCTTTGAGAATATAATTAAAATCCTTTTTCATTATAATTTTTTTCAGTCTTTCGCATAAAATAAAAACATATTATAGGAAGCTCCTAAAAAAACATCATCAACACCCTCTCAAATGAAAATTCCCCCAAAATTGACATTCTCTATCCCATTTAAATCGTAAAATATAGAAGAAGGAACATCAGGACCTCATTCTCGAACACGACTCGCTGTTAAAACAAAATATATTCCTGGATGTCCCTCTAATCCAATCAACAGTATTAATTATGTAGGAGAACATGCCTCAATAGCTTTTGCCTCACTCATGTCAAAGCATCATCATCATCATCGTCGTCCTCATGAAAATAGCTTCATGAAAAATTTAAAATATTTTTTTCTTTTTTTTGATTTCTAACAAATCCCGACAGGACAATTGATTAGAGAACCAACTAGTTTTAGCTTATTTCTAAAAATGTGTGTACTTTATTTTTGTTAGTAGGTATTTGTGTTTCTTTTATTTGAGTGGTGTTTGAGTTTCTCTTGGTGATTTATTTAGGAGCTTTTTTGAATAGAGTCCTTTGGTGAAAAAATAACATTTATATAATTTAAAATGGAGAGACACCCTCTCTTAACTGCCAGTCAGAGGCGGATTTGATGGTTTAAGGGGCAGAATAATTGAATTTTTGTTATGAGTCAAAGTTTTCAGTGATGTCTTAAAATTTTGATTGTTAATATCCTCGATATTAGCATTCACGTGGCTTCAAAGAAAAAAGTCTAATGGTGTTGAATCCAAGATCTCTGTGGATAATTCTAATTGGCTCTTCGAGAAATATTATGATTATCAAACTTTTCTTGCAAAATTGAAAATTGAAATTATTTTCTTTCTTTTTCGTATGTCCGTAGCGCCCATTCGCCGTAATAGTTTCAGGATAGCTACAAAAATTTGACCACCAGTGACTCGTCGGGGACGAGGAGCTTTTTCATCAATATACCTAAGATTTAAGCCTCCTCTCTGTGGAACAATAATGGAATTGGCCACACCACTATTTTGAACTCGTTCAAAACTTCAAACAGTAATATTGTCTACACCAAACCCCATCCTCAGATTAATAACTATAGCTTCAAAGTGACTATACCTCCCAGGTCTTCTTGGGAGAATACATCATTTTTAAACGATGATCCTATAAACTTTTATACAGACGAATCAAAAACGGAGGATGGGCTTGGTGGAGGCCTATACTCAGATAGACTAAACCTAAGTCTCTCCTTTCGTCTACCCGATCATTGTAGAGTGTTCCAAGCTGAAATCCAGGCTATAAAAGAAGTCCTATCCTGGCTTAGAGAAAACGTTATATCAACTAATGATATATGCATCTTCTCGGATAGCCAAGCTGAGTTAAAGTCCCTAGACTATGTCTCCACTAACTCACTAACAGCCCTTAATTGTCAATCATCTCTTACGGAGATGGCTACAAAATTCAATATTCACCTTTTCTGGGTGCCAGGCCATAGAGACATTCCAGGAAATTACAAAGCCGACGAACTTGCAAAAAGCGGAACAAACTTACCTCTGCTGGCTCACAATTCTAGCATAGGTATCCCCTTAGCTACATGTAAACTCATGTTAAAGCAAGATAACATAGAGAAAACAAACTTTAGGTGGAATAACACCACCACCTGTTTAGCGACAAAACTAATTTGGCCTAATCTTAGCGCCAGGCGCTCAAAACAAGTAGATTGCACATAAGCTACGTTATAGATGTCCTGACTGAGCACTGCTTAATAGAAAGGCATGCTATTCGACTTGGAGCCCCTGCAAATGATTTTTGTAGGATTTCTATGGACGAGGAGGAGTCAACCTCTCATCGTCTGTGCACATGCCTTGCCTTATCACAAAGACGTAGAATTCACCTTGGAACCTACTACTTCAACGATTCCAGCGATCCTAAAAATTCTGGCATTATTTGTCTCCTACGTCTCATTTGGAGCTCAAATTGGTTCGATGAGTTGAGCTGATCAACTGATCTATGTGGTATCACAACGGACCATACTTTGGTCTAAGCGTGTTGGACTTCCCAACCAACAGCCACTTTAACCTAACCTACCTTGGATTTTCCTAACACCAAGTACGTGCTACACTTCAGTTTATTAACGTTGCCTTAGACCTGCGCAAATGGGCTCCATCACTAAAGATGATTTTTTGATGATAACCCAAGCTAGTTAGTTTCATTTACATGTTACTAGTAATGGATCGGTTTGAGCTTTTTTGAACAACGAACTTTAAAAGTCTTTTTGCAAATAACGGCGCGACGGAGTGTCCTTAATGAAATTACTTATTTTCAAGACTGATGAGAAATCGAAAAACACTACAAGCTATATCAGCTATATCTGTTATAAGTTATCCCTGGGAAAAGAACTTGGTTTTGATTCTTCACATCTCTTATTTGTCCAAACATTTTTCACCAGTTTTACTACATCCAAGCAAGAAGGTATTACACGAAAACTTGAAAATGCTTTAATTTTTGCATTTTGTGGATGCATAATTGTCACAATTTTTTATAGCGAATGTTGATAATTTCAACGCATTTTCATACAGAGGCCAGCTCAGCTTATGAGCTTCATATTGATGAAACCTAATGACTCGCTGATCTATAAGTTTCTATATCCGTACCTCTACTTGAAACTATTCACGGTACTCTCCCTACTAATTAAAACTTATCTTTTCTCCATGCTCCATTTTTTGCTGCAGTTTATGCTCTTGGTGCTCATATCGCTTTTTGGCACTAGTTTACTGACTGATATACTCGCTGTTTTAGTTGTACTTTTTCTCGGAATGGAACTATACTCGCTACTGCACTCATTGCATATAACTTTTTTCCCTGCTTTACTTTTGGTGCCCACATCGTTGTTCTACTCGCTTTTGTACCACTGATTTACTGACTGATATTTTTGCTGTTTTACATTTACCTCTACTCGCTACTGTACTCATTGTTCTAACTCGATTTTGTACCACTGATTTACTAACTGATATTTTCGCTGTTTTACATGCTACTCATTGTTTTAAACTTTTCTTTATTTACAACTTTTAGCTGCACTAAACGCTCTATACTTACCCATTGATTTTCTTGGTGCATAAATCATTGATCTGCACTCTAATTTTTTCACTGATTTACAGCCTCGAAAACCCGAAGATTATTCACACCGAACATTTACACGTTTTCATTTGACATTTAAATTTATTTAATACCTTCTGTCAAATTTTGTATTGATGACAAAATGTGTGAGTAAAACGTTTTGTCCTTCTTAAATTATTTGTATAATATAATAATAATTCAAATTGATTTTAACGTACACGTACCACTAGCTCGTCTCGAAGAAGAGTTTCAACTGAAGTTCTGGGGAAGGGTGGAATGGGCTCGAGATATGCACCACCAAGAACTACAAGCTCGCTTGGCTGCAGCTATCCTCTCTGTTTACTTCAACCGGTCCGAACAATTCACTAAAGAGAAGCTAATTGTGTAGAAAATATATCACAGAATTAACAATAACCAAAACTGTTACAATAAAAATTCATTTTATTTAAAACATTTTCTTCTTCTTTCACAACAAATTCAATCCGAAATACTGAGCTTATAACCATTGTTTCTGTTGGACAAATGTTCCTTCATAATCGCCATATATTGTGGCCGTCCGAGCAACTTATAGGCGGGGTTGAGAAGATTCTGAACGATTTCGTGTAGGTCCTTATAGCCGGAGGAGAAAAGGTCAATTCCTAGTTCCAGATTCGTATCAAAATCACACTCATCCAAAGCGATCACTGAAGCTGTTATGATGGGCTGCAATTTCTCCATGACCTCTTTGGCTTCTTCCTTTGGAGGCTCGCCTGACTTGTCCAAAGCACAGAGGATCTTCTTGATGTTGGCATCGCTGTCCATCTTTTCTTCCATAATTATTTTCCTCCACAAATGACCTTATCGCCTTTCTCTTGTGATTGAACGGAGTTACCGGAAAGTCTTTCTTCAGGTAGTAACAGAAAGCGTCGAACATATTTGTGGTTACGAGTTAGAAGACGCTTCTATGAGCAAGTCTTCCTCGTCCTTTGGGCCGGCACGCCAGTAGCCATAGTGAATTCCGGTTCCTCGCTTAACAAAGAGCGTTTGAAACTCTAGAGGACAATGAAAGATCTGCCAGTGCCGCAAATAGTCACCGGGGCTTTTATTCTCGACGTTTTTTTGTTGCCAAGCAGCTCCCCCAAAGTTTTTTTTTCTCTTCCATATTCTTAAATAAAAAACAAAACGTAATAATTCTTATTTTGTAAGGAAATTCTTTAAATAATATTACTTACCACGACCAAACTTCTTTCAAAATTTAATATATGTTTTGACAGCAGCCATCACATGTTTTACTAACATTAATTTGAGCGCTGAATGTTTCGAAAGGTTTGTTTGTTTAGTTCAACTTTGAATAGCTACTATTTTTGAGAGGTTTTATATAAAACTTGTGGTTTAAGAAAACTTGTGGTTTACCAAAAATGTATGAGAAGACTTAAGTTTTCGATATAGGCTTTCAGCCAAAACCGAGTTTGGGACTTGGTGTGAAAAGTCTATTACTCAGAACTCTACTCGTTCTTTTATTTGTTTCTACAGACGACACTCTACTGGCTTCACTCTTATTATCTACCGCCTGCTGTAGTTAACTCACTCTTCTTTTTCGAACCTCAGATTTACTCGTTATTTTACCGATACTCTTAGTTCTTGACAACTCGTTGGTCTACCCTCTGCTTTACTTTCTATTCTATTTGATTATCTACTATTTTATCTCTTATCTTCTATACTTGCAGCTCTGTTTGCTGCTTTTGACATTGCTCTACTCGTTACTCGTTGCATAAGCTCTACATGTAGCCTTAATTGTGGCTTTTATTCGATGCTTTATTCGCTGCATTATTTTGTACTCAACTTACTAGTTGATAGGGTTTGACAAAGGACATCGTTAAAATATAATAACATAAAATGATTTTAAGCAAATTTGTTACTTTTTGTAATTACTCGCTAGTTTGATTTAATATTCAAACTATTAAACTGCTTCTTAACTGTCTCTTTTTTCTACATCACTCCTTCTTAAGTTTTTTAGGCTTCAGAACTTAACAAATTTGTCCCTGTTCACTCTCTATACGTATTCTTTATCTTTATATACGTATAGTTCCCCAACGACAACGTTTCATTTTCATCTCGATATATTTACCATGCGGATTAGTTCTCGTTTCGTATACAATATTTGTTCAATATTGTAGATTCTCGAATTCCTTAATATGATTCCTGGATGATGATGGCTGCTCCACTCATAGTATAGCAACTCATATAGAAAATGGGGAAAATATAGGAATTCGAGGACTGTTGCTGTTGCCACATCATCACATCACAACATCACTCCTCATCGTCGTCGTTGTCGTCCTCCTCCTTGCTGCCTGCCATCGTCGGTGATGGGTGGCTCGTTAAAAATGCAAATCGAACCAAAAAGCCAGAAGAATATTTGATTTCTGCACTCTCAGTGTGTGACAACATTCACATCATCAGCAAAATTTATATCAGCTTCAGCAGCAACCAAATATAGAGCCTTTCAAAAATCTGAGGTTCGGAGAAAAGAGAAAGAGAGAGGATGAGCATGACCAAGGATATGACAATATTTTGAAGTTTATTCATTAAAATCGAGCAAGGTATGTGTATTGTGTTGAATATTGTCCTTTCCTCAGCCATTTTCCCGGTCGAGCCCCCATAATAAAATGTTGGGGTGTTGAATGTTGATGGTGATTTTCAAGTCCAGTCTCCCTCTGTTGACACTCATGTGGAAATATTTTGAAATCACACCAAAAGCCCCTCGTGATAACAGCTCCCTGTGGGGCTGCAACATCCCATCTCATAGCCTTTACAGCTTTCCGCATGAAGACCACAATAAATAATGTCACAACATGGCAATATGAGGCCGTACGGTATGGTTTTTGTGGACTTATAACCAAATTTGGCTCAGGATGCAGTAAAAATCAATCGCCCCTTCTCGGAAAAACCACAGGTGGCGGTGGTGGTATGTGGTGTGTGGTAAGTGGTAAATGATAAGAGGTGTGAGGGTAGCTAAGCTTTGTTGGCGTTATGACGATTTTGAGGTTTTACCAAAAATTTACCAATTGAAAATTACAAATTCAAATTATTCCCTTGTTTCTTTTTTCATCCCTAAAGAAGAGAAGGGATGATGATGGGGTAGGTCGAAGGTAGGTACGTAATATTTCAATTCAGTTGAGAGGATATTTAATCCCGTTTGTTATAGAATTGAATTGAATAATACGCTTTTCACGGTAACTGATGTGGTTGTTGTAATCTCTGCAAATCCGGTTATCACACAAGAAATTTATTGTTTTCGAGTAAAAAAATAAGGGTATTGAATTTCCTTATGCTTGATTTTATGGTTGATTGGGAATCTAACAAAAAAAATTGTGCCATTTCTGATGATGGCGCACAATAAATACCATTTAAAGATTTTTGTTTCAAAAAGGTTAGCTTTTTTGTTATTTGGTAGTTTGTGGTAGCCAACAAAATCATCATCAAAAAGAAAATGTTTGTAATCGTTGAAAGACTATGATTTTGGGTGCAATATAAAGAGTTTTTCAAATTTTAATCGAAATATTTAATTAGGTGATTTTGTGTTATGAGTCTCTTTTAGACGATATATAAAGTTTTAAGCAAACCTTTGATTTAATACTTTCATGCCTTAGAAAAATAAGTTTTGGAGTTAATTTTAAGTGATGATTTCAAATCCAAACTTTAGTTTAAACTATTCGCTGAAATTTTGAAAACACCCTGTTTCAATATTAGTTTCATACTGTTTGGATAACAGATTCGTTACAAGAGCATAACTTACTTTCAAACCGTTTTCTGCTGAAAACCGTATAAGCATAGATGGTTAAGTGATTCTTTTAAAGTTTTGTAAGACACGTAAAATATAACAGCCTAAGAAGATTTGTCGAATATTATGTAAAATATTTTTCAACCAAATATTGAATATTGTGTTTTTTTTATAATTTTAAAAAACCTGACATTAATTTTGATGTCAGATTTAATAAACCATTTTTATAAAAATGAAAGTGCAATTATACTGAAAATAAATTGACAGTCTAAAAGACGTTATGACTATTACTGTGTTGATCATCATTCATGGTACTTGGGAACTTTTTTAGGCAATAATTTTTCAAGTTATTCTAAGAAAAATGCTTTTGGTTAAAAGTTTTAAACTTCAAATAGGAAGTTATTGTAATGGGTCCGGTTTGTCATATTGAAAATTTTTACATTTCTCGACGTTTCAAGGTCCTAGAGACGAAATAAAAGATTTTTAGAGAGACGTCTGTGCGTGCGTGTGTACGTATGTACGTTCGTACATCCGCACGTCCGGACGGACGCCTCCGTACGTTCGCAACGTTTTTTTCGTCGTCCATAGCTCAAGAACCAGGAGAAATATCGACTTCAAATAAATTTTGTTATGCAGATAATAAGGCAGAAAGATGCAGAAAGGGCTCTCAAGAAAATTGCGTGGGTGATTTTTTTACCATAGCAGTTTGAAAAAAAGGTGAACATTTTGGTTAACCCTAAATATCTTACGAACCAAAAACACTAGAGACTTGAATTGACTTTTATATTATATATTGTAAGAAGTATATTTTTTGAAAAAAATCCTATTAACGTTTTTTTTTATTAATCAAAAAAAACTGAAAAAAAAATGTTTCACCTCCAAAATTTAACGACTAAAATATGATTTCATCTCCAAAACAATTTTGAGCAACGGAGAATAATGTTTTTGAAATCTGATAAAATTTTGAGAAAAATCGATTGAGAGTTTTTTTTTATAAAAAATAAAAATCAAAAAAAACATTACTCAAAGTTGGTAAAAATTGCATATCGATTGTAATATCATTTCAAAAACTTGAAATTAAGGCTTCAAACTTTATTTATCTTATAAGAAAAATTGTTTTCAACATTCTGAAAAAATGTTGAGAAAAATCGAATTGACAGTTTTTTTCCAAAAAAATAAAAACCAAAAAAAATCAATAAATATTATATAAATATGTTTTCAAAAATTGTAGATATTGGCTTTAATCTACTTTTATTTTTCAAAAAATATTGTTTTCCACATTCAAAAATTAAAAAAAAAAATGGAATTGACAGTTTTTTTTACAAAAAATTAAAAACCGAAAAAAAAATTAACAAAAGTTTATAAAAATTGATTTTCAACTCAAATATCTTTTAAAAAAATTGGGATAATGGCTTCTCGCTAATTTTAACTTGTAAGGAATATATTGTTTTCAACATTAGGAAAAATTTTGAGAAAAATCGAATTTCAAGTTTTACTTACAAAAAATAAAAACCTAAAAAAATACAATACTAAAACTAAAAATAAAATTTTACTTTCGATTTAAATAGCTTTTCAAATATTAAAAATATTGGCTTCAAACTTATTTTATTTCACAGAAAATATTGTTTTCGATATTCAGTAAATTTTATATAAAAATTCAACAGTCCGTTTTTTCATAAAAATAAAATCGACAAAAAATAGTACTCAAATTTGGTAAAAATTAATACGAGAGTATAAAGACAAACTTTTAAGCAAGATAAATCGACAGACGATATGAGAAGTTATGAGTGTGGGTCGCATCCCAGCCTCTTTTTATTTTTTTAATTTTTGATGAATTTTATTATTTCTTACAGTTTTGGAAAAACATAAATTCGTAAGTTTTATTTATTTTAGTAGTGTAAATTGAAATGCATATTTTTATAAGGAAATTTTGATATTTATCAATGTTTAAAGTAATTTTTTTAAATAAAAGGTTATTTTGTAAAAAGGCCGTTCAAAAAATAGAATGGGTTTTTGTTATATTACATCAATTTTAAGAAGAAGCTGAAATGAGAGCTAAACTAATAACTTTATATGACGTCTGTCGGTTTGTCTTGCTTAAAACTTTATGAAACTTTTCGTAAATATATTTTGTAAAAGATACAAAATTTGAAGTCTTATCCTTCTTTTTTGTCATGAATAAAACAATATTTTAAAAAAGGTGAAATTGTTCGAAAATCTACTTCTTATAACGAGGTTTTTAATCGAAAACAATTTTTTTCTAATTTTAGTAGCTTTTTATAAAAGATTTTATTTTTCTAAGAAAATCTAACACGGAAAGTAATAATTTGGAAATCAATACCTTTATCTACTTACAGAATCGGAAATCAATTTTTACCAAATTTAAGTAATATTTTTTATAGGTTTTTATTTTTTCTATTCGATTTTTCTCAAAATTTTACCAGATATCGAAAACGTTATTCTTCGTTGCATACAATTGTTTTGGAGATAAAAAATACAAACCTACGTGCACAGTACACACGCACGCATGGACATCTCTCTAAAAAAAAATTATTGAAACGTCAAGAAATGTCAAAATTTTTAATTCGAAAATTCGGACCGTTAATACAAATTTGAATATTTGGTTGACACCAAATAGCTCTCAAAAGAAAATTGCAAAATGTTTGCAGTATAAATTCGGAAACATTCAATACCCTGAATATTTTGTTAACATAACGTTTATTTACCTCTAATAATAATTGCATGCATTAAAGAACAACGTAGATCTAGTAATTTTTTAGAAAAAATTGAATAACAATGTTTTTACAACATTTTTATATGAAAATACAACAAACAGTTTGAAAAAATTGTTTTTAGACTCTTTACAAAATAAAATAAGAATCTTAAAAAAAAAACTTTACAAAATTGATAAAAACTAATGTTGGATTCGAATATCTCGAGAACTAAATTATTTGATTCTATGAAAAAATACCGTTGTCAACATAAAAACATTTCCTTAAGACAATGCAATAAGTTTTTTTTAAATATGAAACAAAAACTTTCAAAAATGCTATTAAAAATAGGCATAAATTGGTTTTCGACTAAGATATCTCCCGAACAAGACAAGATATTGAATATTAACTTATTTTATCATATATAAATTATTGTTTTGAACATTTCTTTATATTCTTGTTTAAACTTGAATCTAAAATTGTTGCGATAAATTTTACCGCAACAAGTTTCACCTCCCTTCCTTAACTAATTCTTACTGCGGCCCAAAAATTCTGGAAGAGTTTAGTAGAAACCTGGACCATCAGCCAGTGACCTGCTTTCCTAGCAGTTTGGGAAAGCAAATTTAACAGGTCTCACCAAAGTGTACGAAAGGATTCCACACCAACGAACTGTGCGATGATTGACCCAAATATTAGTTGAACAAGAACATCAAGGCATTAAGACGATACCCATGCCCAAAAATGTGTGTAGGAAAGTCACACCAACTTTAACTTAGTATGGCCGAGAACCCTTCATAAAGTATTAACGATAAAAAATCACTCCAAGAATATTTTAATAACTTTCATTTTAATTATGAACTTGGCTACCGACTTTCTTCAACACCACATAAGTACTTTTTCCTCAACCAAAATCTAGCGCGTGTAGGCACCCGATAATGCGGGGAATTCCACACGATTTTCCGGAAAGTTTTGGCTATAATGGGTTCGAAAGTGAAGAGCTGAACTCACTCAAGGAGCTACGAGGTGATCGCATCACTTCTTTAAAGAGATCGCGTGCGATGAAAGATACCTGGCTTCTCGGTCGCGCACCCCAATCTTATGGATGGAAGAAGTTGCGGTACCAAGACAGATCGATAACCATGCATAAGATCCGAGAAGATTGCTGAGGGCAAGTAGGCGGAAGGGTCAAGCTCGCCATGATGATGACCACTTTTTGGATTGCGACCAAAGCGATAAGAAGATTAACGAAAATTGTGTGAAGGAATTTTTTTTTTGAAAAAGACGTAATTTTCGTACGATAGTTTTTTTAAGTTTTAGTGAATTGAAGATTTTGTTCTGCTGTGAGAAAAGTTGTTGAAGGACTACGATGTTGGAGAAAGTCAAAAAGAAGCTAAGTATAGTGTTTTCCTTTGTTTCTAAGGACATTGATTTTCTTCTGGTGTTCTTTTTGTTTCGAATTCTTTCTTCTGACCTTCGCGTCAAAACTCTGTTTTCCGGGTACTACGGGTGCCCACTTTAATCAATACAATATCAATTTTATTAACTTCCCATAGGAAGTTATTGTAATGGGTCCGATTTGTCAAATTGAAAATTTTGACATTTCTCGACGTTTCAAGGTCCCTAGAGTCGAAATAAAAGCTTTTTAGAAAGATGTCTGTGCGTGCGTGTGTACGTACGTTCGTACGTCCGTACGTCCGTACGTTCGCGACGTTTTTTTCGTCGTCCATAGCTCAAGAACCAGAAGAGATATCGACTTCAAATAAATTTTGTTATACAGGTAATAAGGCAGAAAGATGCAGAAAGGGCTCTCAAGAAAATTGCGTGGGTGGTTTTTTTACCATAGCAGTTTAAAAAAAAGGTGAACATTTTGGTTAACCCTAAATATCTTACGAACCAAAAACGCTAGAGACTTAAATTAAATTTTATATAATAAACTGTAACGTGATCTTAAAGAAGTATATTTTTTGAAAAAAATCTATCTAACGGTATTTTTTAAAAATCAAAAAAACTGAAAAAAAAAATTGTCACCACCTAAATTTAACGACTAACATATGATTTCATCTCCAAAACAATTTTGAGCAACGGAGAATAATGTTTTTGAAATCTGATAAAATTTTGAAAAAAATCGAATTGACAGTTTTTTTTATAAAAAATAAAAATCTAAAAAAAACATTACTCAAAATTCGTAAAAATTAAATATCGATTCAAATATCTTTTCAAAACTTTTAGATGTTGGCTTTAATTTACTTTTATCTTTCAAAAAATATTGTTGTCAACATTCAGTAAAATTTTGAACAAAATCGAATTAACAGTTTTTTTATAAAAAATTAAAAACCGAACAAAAATTAACAAAAGTTGGTAAAAATTGAATATGGATTCAAATATCTTTTCAAAAACTTGAAAGTTAGACTTCAAACTTATTTTATCTTATAAGAAATGTTGTTTTAAGCATTCTGAAAGATGTTGAGAAAAATCGAATTGACAGTTTTTTTACAAAAAATAAAAACCTTAAAAAAAATTTATAAAAGTTGGTAAAAATTGATTTTCGACTCAAATATCTTTTCAAAACTATAAAATATTGGCTTCAAACTAATTTTATCTTATAGAAAATATTGTTTTCAACATTCGATAGAATTTTGAAGAAAATCGAATTGACGGTTTCTTACAAAAAATAAAACTCTAAAAAAAACAATACTAAAACTTGGTAAAAATTTACTTTCGACTTAAATAGCATTTCAAAAATTAAAAATATTGGCTTCAAACTTATTTTATTTTACAGAAAATATTGTTTTCGATATTCAGTGATTTTTATGTAAAAATCCAACAGTCCGTTTTTTCATAAAAAATAAAATCTATAAAAAATAGTACGCAAATTTGGTAAAATTGATACTAGTACATATAGACAAACTTTTAAGCAAGACAAATCGACAGACGGGATGGGAAGTTATCAGTGTCGGTCGCATCCCAGCCTCTTTTTTTAATTTTATTGATCACCTTGATTAATAAAATATTCACCTAATCGAAACCCCCCCTTAAGCTGAGCTACCGTGCTGACAATACTTTTATTGCTACCTGTGGTAAATTCTTTCACCTGCTTGAAATATCGACTTACGTTTCTCATTAATTGTCAAATTAATTCTCGCGGCACATTGTGTAGTGCAATTCGAATTAATTTAATCTAAGTACAATAAAAAGAAATAAAAAAGAGTTGAAAATCGTGTAGTTAATATTGGATTCGAAAATCCAATAGTGTTTAAAGTACATTTTTGTTGGTGAAAAATTTAAAAAATAAAAAATAATTTAAAAAATTTAAATTGAAATGTGAACAAATAAAGATATTAACATAAAACTTAAACCTATTACACAAAATGTTGTTATTAATATTTTTAAAACTTTTAGTGATATCGACAGACGGACACGAATAAGAAGTTATCAGTGAGGGTTGAATCCCATCATTTTTTAATTTAAAAACCGTTTTAGGCAATGTTTTAATTCTGTAACTAAACGTAGAAAATTATTGTAATGTGTCGAATTTTTGTCAAATTTAACTGTTAATTGTTTGACTTTTCAAGACTCCTAGAATCAGAATCCATAGTTTTTAAAGTGCTGTCAAAAATGCTTGACAACTGTTCTAGCGCCTTCAATATCTGGATATAAGACCGCTTAAGCTTCAATTTTTGATTATGTTCATTAAGAAGTTCCTTAAGCTTCGAATTGACTTTCAAAATTTGTATAACATAACATCACCTTTTTCTTAATTAAAATTTTAAAGTAATGTTGTTAAAGTTTTAGCTATTTTTGATATATTTTTTGTTTATATTTCGTTTTAAAAAAAATGTGTCGATATATTTTATTTTCATATACCTATAAAAAAATATTACAACAATCTATTTAAAAGTGTCTATCAAGAAGTGTTATCTTGGTACCTTTGTACATATATATGATTTTAAAATATTATTGTAGTACCCGTGGCATGATGGTTAGTGCGTTGGACTGTCATGCAAGGGGTCTTGGGTTCAATCCCTGCCTGTGCCACCTTAATTTAAAAAAAAAAAAAAAAATCATTTTCGCGGGTACTGCCTCTTGCGAGGAATTGACAAATCCTTCAAGAGTAATTCTTGTCATGAAAAAGTGCTTTCTCAAACTAGCCGTTCGGATTCGGCCTAAAATTGTAGGTCCCTTCCATTCCTGACAACAGTACTCGCACACAGGAATGGTTGAGAGTTGTAAGTCACTAGGCCCTGGTTCACAACGGACTGTTGCGCCACCCCATTTGATTTTTGATTGTTTAAGAATAAGGTTGTGTCACACATATTTTACTTGCCTTCACCTATATAAAAGAATAAATACTTCGTACAAGTTTAGGAAACGGACCAGAAAGAGTATATGTATTTTCTATTAGAATCACTTTTCCAACGTTAGTATACACATTATACCTGTATAAGTGTTACGTACAACCTCTACAACTATTTCTTACTAACCTTAAATCTAAAACGCACAAGAGCCTGACTGTATAAATAACACATGAATAGCAATTTCTTGTACCTGTTCGTATGCTTGTTTTTTTAAAACTTTTACGAAAAAATAAACTTAACGTAATAATTACATGTTTGAGCTGGAAATTTGTAGGAAAGAAGGAATTTGATTGGATTATAGTACTTTCTACCTAACAATAACAATCCTTCATTATCATCATATCATAAACATGTCTTTATCTATCTATCTCCATAAAGCTGAGCACGCCAATGAACTATTCTTTATCCGTTTTTGACACCTACCTTACTACACAACTAATATAGGCGATCGATTTACAATTAAAACAAACATGTTCTTCCTCTTTCTTATCTTCAGATAATTTATTTTCTATCCTGTTTCTTCTAATATAAAATTAAAATGAAGAAAAAGAAAAAGCTTTGAACGAACTAGTTGAATACACAAAAAATTGTTTTCGTTAAGTATACTTACAAGTATTTTTCATTTAAAATACCTAGGATAAGTCGTGTCTTGGGTTGTTGAATCGCGCGGTTTTTTTGACAAATCAAATGGCATTTATATCTTTCAAGACAAACTTATTTAACAGGTTATTTTTAAGTCTTTTTTGTTTTTTTTATTGTTTCTATAATATGTTGTGGATAAAGTTAGCTGTTCGTGAGCTTGTTTGAAGTTTTGATGTTATTTTGTGTCCCTAAAAACCATACATTTTGAGCTCGAAACATTGCGAAATTCTTAAACTTAGATTGATTATTTCATTTTAAAATGGAAACTAAACAATTTTAATTTGTTCAAATTGTAATCTGCTATGACTTATGGTCTTTTAACTTAGATAAAAAGCAATAGAACAGCTTTTAAGACTGTAAATTACGTGTGATTTATTTTATGAATTCAAAACTAGACTTAAAGCATTTATTCTTCAAATGAAATGGCACATTAATAATTAAACCTTTATTTTTTTGTCCATTTGTCGATAACTATCACACTTTTGATACGAATAAAAACCAAAATCCATTTTTTGCTTTTTGATTGCAATATGTGATTATCACCTCAAACATCCGACTGTATTTCGTATGTTCTGCACATCCATAAATCATCATCTATAAATTCATTAAAATATACTTTAATTCAATCCAATCAACATTTTTGTTGTATAAAATTTATAATATAAAAACACACAAAAAAATAAAACAAATATCTACAAATGAATAAAAATCAATTTGTCGACATCAGTGTTATATCGATAAAAATAAATAAAATAAGTCAAATGGGGTCATCGGATATAGGACCATCCATATCGAATATACTCGCATAGAACCGACGGACCCGGACCCGGACACGGACGCGACGGATGGACTGGACATGACCCATAGCATAGGCCAGGACATACGCACAAATAAACCTATCTATGCTATCCCCAGCCCAGCCTTAGCTCATCGAGAATATAGAGCATTGTATTTCGGTTAAAACAAACTAAATTAATTCCACTTCATGACTTTGCAAACGCAAAGCATAATCCGCACGAATTAATAATAATAAATCAATCAAATTCTATGTACCGAAAATTGTATGTTCTATATGTACACATTTGTGTATTATATTTAAATTGATTTTCCTTAATTGTTTTAAAAATAAAATTATACTCTTTGTACAGGTAATTCAATGCAACTATAAATAGATTTTATTGTATTTTTGTTCATATTGTTTTATACTAAAATAATAATAATCAAAGTACATCAGTGAGGTTGGGTCAATTCGTCATTAGTATTAATATCAATCTAATGAAATTGATAACATTCAAATTGCTACCTTCCACTGTTAAATAGCTTTGCATCTTTTTAATAAATGTTAAGTTCATACATACTGATGGATGAGCCTAACTTTGTGTTGGTATTTATTATAATATTAGAAATAATGAATTTTTTGAAAATTAATTTATTGTTCTTCTTAACATTTATACTTGAATTTGCTTAACTCTAACAACTGCTGCATCGTCTGAAGTTTAATTTAAACGAATTTAGCACATTGAAAAGAGTACAAGTATTTTTCTACTTTCAGTTGTTTTTTACTTGCAAGTAACGTTTTATTTTTATATTGTTACTATGACTACCTTATTTGGTAATAAAAATGTGTAAATGGTCTTCATTTTGCGAAAAATGAAGATTGGTTGTGATTTGCATTGTTTTTAACTAGACATAAATTTAGCCCGTTTTGTAATCAAAGAGTGTATTATTAATTTTTGTGTTTTTTTTTTAAAGGAAAATAATAATTTTTGAGGTAAATAAATATTCCTTTACTGATATATGTTAAAAAAATAAAAAATATTAGTAATGCCAAAGGAAAATGGTGCTCAAAGGAAAAAAGAAATCTGATCTTGAAAATGGAGTCTAAGTTGTTAGAATGCTTCAGAAAGCTGGTTTATAATGCCCTTCCTAATGTCAAAAAGTTTGGAGTGATTGAAAACGTTAAACAAAACCCCCGAGCCAGAAAGACAACAACAAATGAAGATAGAATTATTTATAGGTTATAGACCAAGAATTCGTTTATGACCTCGGGTGCCATTCGAAGCGAACTTTCAACGAACTCTGGTGTAAATGTTTCCTCAAGGACCATAAGACACCGAGTAAACGAAAACAATTTACGTTGGTGCGTTGATCAGAGAAAACGGCTTGTATCAACAAAAAATCTGAAATCTAGGTTACAGTTTGCCAAAGCTCACCTAGACAAACCAATTAATTTTTGGAAAAACGTGTTCTGGAGCGTTGAATCAAAATTCTGCCGGTTCGGATCTGATGGGAAAAAATATGTATGGCGTCCAAAAAACAGGAAATATGATCCAAGGTACATCATTAAAACGGTGAAACACGGTGGATGCAAAGTTTTGGTCTGGGCTGCTTTTTCATGGCATCGTAAAAATTGACACCAAAATGGACTAGAGTACGTGTACAGAGATATACTGTTGGATCATATTATGATTATGAAGACTAATTGCCGTTATTATGGCGCTTCATGCACGGCAACGACCCTAAACACACTTCAAAGTTAGTGAAGTTTGCCTTAGAGGTGACTAAAATCGACGTTTTGAAGTGGCCAGCACAATCACCTAATCTTAACGCGATCGAGAATTTGTGAAATGATGTTGAACATTAATTGAACAAAAAAAAAACAAACCAATTCCACACATTTCTGGCAGGAGATTCAAAATGCTTGGTATGCAATTCCAAAGTGACGATGGGAATTAAAGGGTTTCCTACCATATACTAAGAAAAACTTAGAATTAATAATGGTAGGTAAAATTTTATCAAAAGAAACTGTTGAATGTGCTTAATTTGTGTCCAGGCGAAAAATTGATGTTTCTACATTCCATACTTTTTTCTTCTTACAGATGTTAAACATATTTGATCAAGTACTATGAAAACTTAGTGCTATGTATAATTAATGTAAATAAAGTATAACTAATTTCATAATAAGAAAATAAATTTAAAATCAAATTATTTTTATGTTCTAAAATAAGTGTGCTAAATTCTTGCTCACCATTGTGTATTAAACAAAAAATTACAACTAGATAAGTTCTGATTTTTAAGATGCATAAACATATATTTTTAAAATCAGGGTGTCCTGTAAAAAAATGGTCAACATTGAACATGATGATGGGCCTGGTTATTAACTTTAAGAAGGTAGTAATTTTGTTTACTCCGAATCATAACGGTTTTCGAATTAAAGCTATTTGAATCAAGTTCCGGAAAAAATTAATAATAAATCAAATGATAGGACAATTAATTAAAATTGATGGGCATTGACTTATTCCTAAAAATGTATGAAAAGTTTGATTTTTAAATCAAACCCAAGTTTGCAATTAAATCTTTAAAGTTGTATGTAGTTTTGTATGTAAAGTTTGTATGTTATGTCACAGTTTTGTATCTCGATAATTTTCTTTCTTTCTAAAAAAGTATAAACCACACAATCTCAAATCGAAAGTTACACTTATTTGAAACACATTTAAATAAAGCCACATTATTAAATGACCATGAAAAACTCTCCAAGAAATATTTTGGTAAATGTCAAAAATGGATTTTAAAAACTAAACTTACTTCTGAATTATTTAATTGTTATCAATTTGTAGTATTTCGCAAAGATAGATCTTCATTTCCAACTGGTATTTGTGATTATTACAGTAAGAAAAAAGAGGCTGGGACGCAAGCCTTACTGATAACTTCCCATCCCGTCTGTCGATTTGTCTTTCTTAAAAGTTTGTCGGTATGTACTCGTATCAATTTTTACCAAATTTTCGTACTATTTCTTGTAGATTTTATTTTTTATGAAAAAAGCGGCCTGTTGGATTTTTATATAAAAATTACTGAATATCGAAAAAAATATTTTCTGTGAAATAAAATAAGTTTGAAGCCAATATTTTTCATTTTTGAAAAGCTATTTGAGTCGAAAGTAAATTTTTACCAAGTTTTAGTATTGTTTTTGTTAGAGTTTTATTTTTTGTAAAAAAGCTGTCAATTCAATTTTTTCAAAGACAAAAGTAAATTAAAGCCAATGTTGAATGTTGAAAACAATATTTCTTATAAGATAAAATAAGATTGAAGCCTAAATTTCAAGTATTTGAAAAGATATTTGAATCGATATTCAATTTTTACCAATTTTTAGTAATGTTTATTTTGGATTTTTATTTTGTATAAAAAAACTATTAATTCGATTTTTTTCAAAATTTTATCAGTTGTTAAAAATATTATTCTTCGTTGCACAAAATTGTTTTGGAGATGAAATCATATTTAAGTCGTAAAATTTTTTAAGTGACAAATTATTTTGTTCAGTTTTTTTGATTTATAAAAAAAACTGTTAAATGGATTTTTTTTTCTAAAAATAAACTTCTTTGATATCACGTTACAATATATTACATAAAATTTAAAATTTCAAGTCTCTAGCGGTTTTGGTTCGTAAGGTATTTAGCGTTAACCAAAATTTTCACCTTTTTTTCAAACTGCTATGGTAAAAAAAACCACAAACGCAATTTTCTTGAGAGCCGTTTGTCCATCTTTCTGCCTTAGTATCTGTATAACAAAATGTATTTTAAATCGATATCGCTTCTGGTTCTTGAGCTATGGACGACGAAAAAAACGTTGCGAACGTACGGACGTCTTTCTAAAAATCTTTTATTTCGACTCTATTGACCTTGAAACGTCGATAAAAGTCAAAATTTTTAATCGGACCCATTACAATAACTTCCTATGGGAAGTTAAGAAAAGAAATGACAATAATTTTCTAAATAATTTGTGTTTTTCCGAAGACAACAATCGGCTTTGAAATGTACATAGGTACAAATGCAGATCTCCCTAAGAATCTTTGATTTAGATTCTATTTAACTTATTTAAGTCGAAAAATTTAAAAATTCCAATTCGACAAATGGGAAGTTTCTGTTTTAATAGTAAATATTTTTAAAATAAAATTGAAAAGTCCAACACACATCGAATTTTAATAACTAATTTGTAGTTAATTAATATTTAATATTAAAGAACTAAATTCAATTAAGTATTGATTTTTATTTACGGTTCATATAATTGTTTTATTTTGAAAAGTGAAGTGCTAACTTGACGTCAGACGTCATTACAAGAAACTTATTATTTCCAATGAAAAAGGTATTGATTTTGAAAAATAATTAAATTTTAAAATTACAAATTCCATGTAGCAAATATCAATATTTGATGATTAACACTCTCAATAACGCCGTGAAGTGTAAAGACGGTATTATTAGACTAAAATGTTGACCAGATCCCTTTCCAACCACTAAACTTTACAAATGACTTCATTTTTATGACTACAATGTTAAAAAAAACGCACCTAAAATTTTCTTCATATATGAATTAAAGTTTATTAAATCTGCTTTAAATTAACAAAACATAAACTGTGATTTGCATGTGCGTCAGAAAAAGAATCTGTGAGTGTTTCAGATGTATAACAAGCGAGGCGCCATTTGAATTAGCTTTATAATTTCAAAAAGATGAAAATATAGACCTCAAGTTTTTTGTTACTCATTATTTAAATGAGTCACATGTTTTTGACTAAATTGTTTTTAACAATTTCCGTAAACAATGTCTATTTATTTTTGTCTTATGTAAAATCTTCGGAAACTTAAGAAGATAAATATAAACACATACTAAAATGACTCAACTTGTTGATTGGTACAAGCTTGTGATTCCCCTAATTATTCAAATATATTCAATTTGTTTCCCGAAACCCAAATCCACCTCAGTTTAATAAATTAACGTAAACTTCAACTACCAACGACGCACGGACGTGCGCCAAAAACAAGGTGTGTCTGCAATCTTCGATACCGACCATCATCTATTCTGCTCGTAGAAGTGTGAAAATATTAGTTCTAGATAAAAAAAACTATCTAAGATATCTTAGATACATTTATGCGTGTACACATAAAATTAGCAAGTATAGTTTACTCGAAGAAGAAACAAGATGCAAAAGACAGGGCGGCCCGTGAAATGAGATAAAAATAAACAAACTTCCATCGGACTTGTATCTTGTACCCAATAAATATGAAAGATGTATAGTGAGCCAGTTTTTAGACCAGAAGCACACATAGGTTCAAATTATTATTATGGCTTGGCGTTCATTGAACTTAATTTCACCCAGTTTAAGTTGATATTCTGGTTTGCAAGCAGCAAACCAAGATCAACCTCAACCCATTATGACAGTTGATTTTAAGATTGAAATGAAAGCATTTATAATTTTTGGTTTAATATGCATGAGAGTCATCTGGCATAAATTTGAAAGGCTTTGATAATCTCTTAAGAGTACAGTATTATTATGCTTCTTTGGTTTTGACCTAATTAACAAAAAATAATTTCAACTTTGAAAACAAATTAAAAAATATATGTATTTTTATTTTTCATAGACGAGACTTTCAAAAACCCACTTGACAATCATCTTCAAACAAAAATGGTAATAAATTTACACAGGGTTGTGTTCCACGAGAATTTGAAAGACCAAATCCAAGCATAAGTCCCATAATTATACCCATCGTGAGCAAACCTAATATTGCTAAAATAATCAGAACAGTCTGTAAATATATCATCTTTTTGGAACTAAAAAGGAATTATATTTTATTTTTAAACTTAAACAAATTATAAGACCAAAACAGAACTTACTACTGGAGATTTTTCTTGAACACTTCGAATACGGTCTCGATGGGCACATTGACAACGCTCAACATTATGATAGTTTGTTGCCAGTTTTTTTAATATTTCCCTTCCGAATTTATTGTGTTTGTAGTTGGAACAGTTGTTCATACTTTTTTTGAAAACATTTTTGACAAGTTTAGCGTATTTGAATAAATTATTAATAGAAATAAAAGCTGGAACAGTAATTTCAAAGTCAAAAATTAGTGTAGTGTAACAAGTTTATGTGCGTGTCCAAATTGAATTTTGTCAAAACTTCTCATTATTTTTAAAAATTGTAAGACTTTCCAAGAATTACTATTCCACAGAATCAATCTTAGGTCTGTTCTTTTTCTCGGCGTTAATGTAGGAAGTCATTAAAATCGGTCCGATTTTTAAAATTGTAAATGTTGACATTTCTTGACATTTCAAAGTCCCTTGAATCGAAATAAAAGATGTTTTGAGAGTTGTTCATCTCATTCCATCTCTCTATTCCTAGCACGATACCTCCGCTGGTTCCACGTCTCCAAGTTTTGTCACAGAGCTTCCTTTATGACAGATGATCTCCATGTTTCTCTTGGTCTTCCAGGCCGCCTTCTACCTTGAGGATTCTATTGAAAGCACTGCTTTGCTATGTTGTCATTCGGCTTCCAGCGCGCTTTCTCTTAGCGATATCAACATCCACTTTTGTTTCCCCAGTCCTGAGACACAGTTCATCGTAAGATATGGTTTATGGCCACCGGATGTTTAGGATGTAACGTAGAGAGCGTTTGACAAAAACTTGCAACCTTCTCGAGATGCCAGGAGAACATATAGCACGGATTTTGCGTTGGACTCAAACAACTTTAACTTTGTACGGAGCGCTATTTACCTGGAGTTCCACACTTTAGAAAAAATTCCGAATGCACTACGGGCTTTATTTATTCTATTTGTGACATCCAGGTCCGTTCCACCATCGAGTGCCAAAAAGTTTCTCAGATAGTTGAACTGGGTGAACTCTTTTTCTGCCACTTGTCTCAAAATAAAATGTTGTTGTTGGTTTTGGCTGGTGTGCATTAACTAAGTCTTACTGGCATTAACCCTCAAGCCAGCCACCTTCACGTTTTGTTGAAAAGATTGCCATATTTGGCCGAGGTCTCCATTTCTGTTTGCCACTAAGCATATGTCGTCAGCATTGTCGAATTGGCGTAATGTGTCCTTCAGGCGCCAGTCTTCAGTGTCTCGTGTTCACCCACCGTAGCAGTCATAACATCATCAATAGCCAGCAAAAACAGAATCGGTGACAATACATCACCCTGTCTTACTCCCTGTCGCACTTCAAATGCATCGGAAAGCTGGCCATTGTGTTGTTATAAGACTCTCTTCTTATAGCAACAATTTTATCAGGAATGCCTCTAGCAACAAGCGATCTCCAGATAATATCACGACTAACGCGATAGAAGGCCTTTTCAAAACCCATGAACATGAGGTAAAGCGGGGATTGGTACTCCGACGATTGTTCAAGAAAATTTCGCAAGGTGTTAATGTGGTCGACACATGATCGATCAATGCGAAATGCCTCTTTTCGAGAATGATGGTTGCCATTAAATTTGAAAATTCGGAAAGAATGGTGATTCCACGCCAGTTATTGCGTGATCAACTTTTTAACGATTACCCCGTCCTTCCATTCCCTTGGAAAGGTTTAACTTTCACACACCGACTTAACAAGTGGCAACCAGATACCGGCAGCCAAGTCGGGGTCCCCTTTGAGGAATTCGGTAGGTATGCCATCCAGCCCAGCAGCTTTGTTGTTCTTTAAAAGGTGTATCGCGGTTCTTATTTCGTGCATGTCGCAGGGTCAATAATAATGCCACAGGTAGATCTACGTATGTCCGGCAGTTGATGATTTGCTTTTGCAATCTGGTCATCTTTCAGGAATGTGCAGAACAGGATGGTTAACAATATTTTGTTGGCCTACAAGATCTTAAGTGATTTTGTACAGCATCCTCGCGTTACCTCTTCTTGCAGCTTCGTCGGCGCTTTCTGCCAATTTGTCTAATCTGGCCCTAATTTTTCGTCTCACACACCTCTGCACTACCTTTTTAGCTGTTCTATACTCACTTCGTTAACCCGTTTTCCGATGCGCATCAGTTTTATTATTTATATTTATATTAAGTGCTCTGTGGTGAGTAATTTTGTCCCTAGTGTCTTGGGATATTTGAGATAATTTTGGTTATCCCTTAATATCTCATGAATCAAAAACGCTAGAGACTTGAATTAAATTGTATATAATATATTGTAACTTGACACCAAAAAAGTATATTTTTGGAAAAAAAACAATTAACGGTTTTTTATAAATCAAAGAATATGAAAAAAAAATTTAATTTCCAAAACAATTTTGTGCAACGATGAATGTTGTTTTTCTCATCTGATAACATTTGGAGAAAAATCAAATAGACAGTTTTTTTTATAAAAAATATAAGCCCAAACAAAATTAGTAAAAATTGAATTTCGACTTAAATATCTTTTCAAGAACTTGAGATTATGGCTTCAAACTTATTTTATCTTATAAAAAATATTGTTTTCAACATTCGGAAAAATTTTGACCAAAATCGAATTGTCAGCTTTTTTAATTAAAAAAGAATTAAACAAAAAAAATTAATAACAGTTGGTAAAAATTGACTCAAATATCTTTTCAATCTTCGAGATATTGGCTTTAAACTAACTTTATCTTTTGAAAAATATTGTTGTCAACATTCAGTAAAATTTTGAAAAAAATCGAATTGACAGTTTTTTTTACAAAAAATTAAAAACCGACCAAAAATTAACAAAAGTTGGTAAAAAATGATTTTCGACTCAAATATCTTTTCAAAAATTTGAGATACTATCTTCTAACTAATTTTTACTTATAAGCAATATTGTTTTCAACATTAGTACAAATTTTGAGAAAAATCGAATTGACAGTTTATTTACAACAAATAAAAAAAAATTAAAAAAATGTTGAAAAAATTCTAATTGACAGTTTTCTTACAAAAAATAAAACTCTAAAAAAAAACAATACAATAACTTGGTAAAAATTTACATTCGGCTCAAATAGCTTTTCAAAAATTGAAAATTAAAAATATTTATTTCACAGAAAATATTGTTTTCGATTACAGTAGTTTTTTTGTTTAAAAATCTAACAGTCCGTTTTTCGTAAAAATTAAGTAAAGATTGATGTTCAATTCTTGATATTTCTTAAATAAATTTGAATTCATCGAATTTGTAAAAAGAGGCTGGGATGCGACCCACACTGATAACTTCCCATCCCGTCTATCGATTTGTCTTGCTTAAAAGTTTGTCTATATGTGCTCGTATCAATTTGTTCCAAATTTGCTTTCTATTTTTTGTAGATTGTATTGGAAATTACTAAAAATCGTTAACAATATTTCCTGTTAAATAAAATAAGTTTGAAGGCAATATTTTAAATTTTTGGAAAGATATTTGAGTCGAAAATCAATTTTTACCAACTTTTATTCATTTTTGTTCGGTTGAAAACAATATTTCTTATAAGATAAAATAAGTTTGAAGCGTAAATTTCACGTTTTTGAAAATATATTTGAATCGATATTCAATTTTTACCAACTTTGTGTAATGTTTTTTTTTATATTTTTATTTTTTATAAAAAAACTATCGATTTGATTTTCCTCAAAATTTTATCAGATGTCAAAAACATTATTCTTCGTTGTACAAAATTGTTTAGGAGATGAAATCATATTTTAGTCGTAAAATTTTGGAGCTGACACATTTTTTTTTCATTTTTTTTGATTTATAAAAAAAAACCGTTAGTTAGATTTTTTTCAAAAAATATACCTGTTTGGTATCACGTAACGTATTATATTATATAAAATTTAATTCAAGTCTCTAGTGTTTTTGGTTCGTAAGATATTTAGGGTTAACCAACATTTTCACATTTTTTTCAAACTGCTATGGTAAAAAAACCACAAAAGCAATTTTCTTGAGAGCCCTTTCTTCATCTTTCTGCTTTATTATCTGTATAACAAAATTTATTTGAAATCGATATCTGTACTGGTTCTTGAGCTATGGACGACGAAAAAAAAGTCGCGAACGTACGTACACTCGCACGCACAGACATCTTTCTAAAAATCTTTTATTTCGACTCTAGTGACCTTGAAACCCATTACATATACAATAACTTCCTATTGGAAGTTAAAACTTTAATAAATGCTTCTAAAATTGGTAAAACTTTGTTGTTGACTAAAAATTTATTTATTTAAACTAAAATTTAAAACTGAACAATTTCTTTATATGCAAAACATTGTTGGTAATTTTAGTTTTTTTAACAATAATTCAATTAACAACATTTTTAACACAACACGAAAACCTGCAAACTTCTAAGCAAAACAAATCAACAGGCGGGATGGGATTTTATCACTGTTGGTCGCATCCCAGGTTCTTTTTAAATTTATAACGGGTTTTTCATTTTGAGGTTTCAAAAGCATAGGACTGGAACTCGACATCTGTCATACAAAGTTATTAAACCATTTTTTTTTGTTAGTTGAAAGTCTGACATTTACGAAAATTGATCGCTTAACTTTCACACAACGCATACAAATTGTTAAAACCTACTCCAAGAATGGTGGTTTTAAAATAGCCATAGACTCTGTGGGTGAAAGTGTTTTCAAAGAACCGAATTCGTCGATTCCTCGTCGTTTTTAGGAATTAGGACTGTCTTACGGCAAATTATGGCGTATTTTGCATTTGGATGGCAGCTGACCATTCCCAACTATCAACTTGCCGTAATCCGCATCGCACCTCCCAGTAAAGATGAGATCGTTGCCGCAATTAAAGCACTTAAGAACAACAAAGCGGTAGGACTTGAGGGAATTCAAAAAGAACTTTTACAAGCAGCGCCAACGTCATCAAGCGAACAGCTTTATCTACTCCGAAAGCTTCCCCGATGAGTGGATAAAGGGAATTATCGTCAAGCTCCCAAAAAAAGAAGATCCAACCAAGTGCGAAAACTGGAGAGGAATTTGCGTTCCAGCTGCCGTTACTAAAATAGTAGCAAAAGTCGTACTAAAACATCGTCAGAGAACACCTTAAGGCCTCTTTCGATGACAATGAAGCAGGATTCCGCGCTGGATCGTCCTGTTTTGATCATATCAACACCCTGCAGATCATTATTGAACACTGCGTTAAATATCGACCACCACTACACCTGCTGTACATTGACTTCGAGAAGGCCTTTGATAGGTTAACAGGTAGTATATCTGATTAGCTTTACTGCACGATGGTAGGTTGTCAGTTGATTTTGAAATCCGTAGCGGAGTCAGACAGGGCTGTATTCTGTGGACAATATTGTTTTTGTTGGTAATAAGCGATGTACTGCACGTAGCTTTGCCAAATAGTGGAGGACTTTGATATTTCATTTAAAGCACTTGGATTACGCGGACGATGTTTGCTTACTCCCTCATAGGATCATGGATCCCCATCAAATGACAACAAGTGTGAAAAGAGAAGCAGAAGTTGTGGTGCTGAAAATAAATTTCGGCAAAACAAAACTAATCAGCCTCGGAGCCCGACCATCCTCTCAAACAAATATTTCCTCGCAACCGGTGGAAAATGTGGAGAGCTTTCAAGACCTTGGAAGTATCGTCTCCATCGAAGGCGGAACCGAACAAGACGTTATCTGCCGCATCGGAAAAGCAAAAGCGGAGTTCAGTATGTTGTCAAAATTTGAAGGAATAACTCTGTCAGCTTAAGGACAAAGCTACGACTTTTTCGCACAAATGTTGAATCTGCGCTTCTTTATAGGTGCTGCACTCTGAAGGTTACTTAGGCCATTACAAGAAAGCTGCAAACCTTCGTGAATAGATGTCTTCGTAACATCCTAAGGATTTTCTAGCCAAAACGTATATCAAATGAGTTCCTTCATAGAAAGACTGGCCAGGAACCTATGGACTCTATTATACGAAGGCGTAAGTGGCAATGGATTGCCACTTCGAAAAGGTAACGACTACATTACAGGCCAAGGAATGCAGGGCAATCCGCTCACACAAGAAGGAAAAAGACCTCGACGACCGAGAAGCACATGGCCCAGGAAAGTCGAGGTGGAATCAGTGTCACTAGGCAAAAATTGGAGGGAACTAAAACAATCCCCGGAAAATGTACACGTTGGCGCGTAGCCGTTGTAGAGACCATTTGCCGATTAAGGGGTTCCCAACGGATTGAACAAGTCTAAGGAGCTAAGTATGTAAGTATACCAAGATCATGTGATTTACCACCGCTGGACTTTTTATGTAGATAAACCTTTAACAATTAAGCACTTTAAAACCAAGTATTAGGAACGAAGGAAGATATTGACTTCAAAATATTTATATCACACAAAATATTGTTTTAAATATTTTGTCAAAGTCTTAAGCAGACAAATTGACAGACGGGATAGAAAGTTATCAGTGTCGGTTCCACACCAGCCTCTTTTTCTAAAGTTTGAAAATGTACCTTTTTAAAAAATAATATTATTTTCAACTTGAACCAATTCTATACAACAATTTAATGTCGAAAATGACTTCTAATGGGAAGTAAGATTTTTTGAATCACCTTAAGAACTGAGAAGTGTTTGAAATTTACTGCAGTTAATCAGCAGCTTTTCTTAGCTTAAAAGTCAGAACAGTAAAAGATGACAATGCAATTTCAATATTAAAGATTTGTTTTAAACAAAGAACTTCGAAATTACCAATTTACTTAAATTCTCAAAGCTTTGAAGAAAAAAAAAGTCAATTGAACGAGGCACAAGTTTTCGAACTTTCGAAAGTAATGTTTCATTGAAAAAAAAAAAACATACAAAAAACTTATTCAAGATACAAAAACTAATCCAATGTCAGCTCAAGTTTTTAATTCTCTCTACCAAGCCCTCTCACAATTGATAACTTTTCAATAAAATCAATCAAACCTATTTATAATAACAAATCCATTAATATCTCACGTCATGAAGTTCAGTTCTAATATTATCCTATAACACTCCATTTCTATAAAAGAAAAAAAGAAAAACAATAATAAAAGAAAAATAGGTGAACATCAATTCAAAAAATAATCTCCATCAATTTTTATTCAGGTACCCTTTTTTGCCTGATACCTGAGTACCTGAAAATCGTGAAAGCAGTTTCATGCTTTTAATTTACAACCGAAACATCACTTAATATTATTAAACCCAAACACAACAACAAATTCATAATAGATAGATCTTAGAACTCCTCTCTCTGAGCCCAATCTTGAAATATATAGGTTTAACATTTATATCAACAACTCTCATCCAACCAAGTTTGCCGGTCTGTAAGAAGCAACGAAAACAACAACAACCCAAAAAAAAAAGAAATAAGCTACAACCCAAGCTCTGCCCTATAATAATATAATTGATCAGCGGTAGAATTTTACTTGTTTTGCTAAAGATCGAACAACGATCAATAAGACATCCAGAAGATACGATTCGAGTATACCTATCCAATGTTGTTATACCTGCGAAGTTGGGTTCTAAGACGAAATCCGCAGCGGATCATATAAAAGCCCACACCTGGATTCCAACATCATCAGTTGCTTTTGGTATCTTCTTCTGTTAACATAATGTTTAAAATTTTCGTGTGCGTTTTGGTTTTGGCAGCAGCCGTAAGTGCTGACTACGACTTCAAAGATTCTGAATTCAGTAAGATTCTCTTGTGTCCCATTTGAACCTTTCTAACGACTTTGATTCTTTACCTAGATGAACTGCTATTGGATGATTTCCAATTGGGTTTGGAGGATGATGAAGTATTGAGATTCAGACGTGGTGCTGAAGTTGCTGCAGCAGCTTCCGAGCAAAAAGAATGTACCCGTGAGAAGAACAAGAAGGACAAGGATTGCTTCTGTTGCAATGGCAGCAAAGCTGATCCAGCCCATGTTGAGGTCATGAAGGAGGTCAAGAAGGAGTGTATTGCCCAAATTCGTGGTGCTAGTGGTATGTTTATAAATGTATAGAATAATTTGTTCATAAACTACATGAGTTTCCATTCCTTCGAATAGCTCCTAGTTACGATCCCTTCGATTGTGAACAGATGAAACTCTTGAAGGAACAAAGCGTCTGCACTGCCGAATGCATTGCCAAGAGATTCAATTTGGTGGACGAACATGGTGACATGAAACGTGAATCAGTTTTGGTGAATCTTCGTGCTAAAATTGGTGACAATAATGTCTGGAAGTCAGAAGCTGTTGAAGGATTTGTCGACAAGTGTTTGGCTGAATTGAAGGCATCCAAGGAGAAGTCAGCAGAAGCAGCAGCAGCTTTGAAGAAGGAATCACAACCAATTGAAAAAGAGAGCCGCGATGAGAAGGTTGGATGCAATCCATGCCCATTGGAATTCTCACACTGTATCTGGAGGGAGGTTGTTCAGGGATGTCCAGCTGAGTCTCAGATCGATAGTGGAAAATGCAAGAAGATCCGAGAGGGTTTGGCCAAGGGTGATAAGTCATTCTTGAACAAGCATTTCCTCCATCATTTCTCCGCCCACAGTGAAGATAAGAAAAGTTGGGAATAATTTCTTTATTCCAAAAAATTTATGATTGACATAATTTTTGATTAACCACTCTTTAGGACCTGACTTGGAATAATAAAAGAATCTTTTTTTTTTAATTAAATTTTATTATTTTGTACTTTATGGAAACTTAGGTTTATTAAGAAACTTGGTTAATTTTTAAAAAGTTTCTTATAAAATTTTTGTGAGTGCGAAGTATCACCTTTGGTCAAACGTTCTCTGATCATCTGGCATTTTTTGGTATCCATCTGTGACTCCACCGGACAACCTTCTACGAGTTTCTTCCAAATACAATGATGGTATTCCAACGGTAAAGGATTACAAGATGGCTTATCATTATTTGACTTTTCATTGCCTACAGTTTTCAATTCATTTAGGCAACCGTCAACGTAAGTCTCCATCATTTTGGCATTCCATCGACCTTCTCCAACAAGTGTGCTCAGGGTGTGATTTAGCAATGCATCACGCTTAAACGCCCCACTGTCATCAAGTAAATCCAATTTCTTGACTATGCACTCTGCGGCACAAACAGTTTTCTCTCTCATAGCTTGAATTCCCTCACAGGTAAGTGGATCATAGCTGAAGCCAACATCTGAAAACAAGTTACACAAAAATAAGTGTCGGCAAAGAAATTCCAATTGAAGTTCATTAACTTCTTTTCTTGGCTTACCAGCATCTGGATCTCCGCGGATTTCAGCGAAACACTTCTTTTTCGCCTCTCTTGCCTTCTTAAGTCCTTCAGATTTCTTTGGTTTTTGACCACGACAACAGTGAACATCGAACTTGTCTTCTTTTGGTTGCTCTTCTTGACATTCACATGCGGTATTATCGGTGGCACTTCGTCGGTATCGCAGTGTTATGTCTTTTATTTCCGTTGTTATGTCTTGGAAGAGCATTTCATCTTCAAGAAAAAATGCAGTGTTGTTAATTGTCAAGCCAATTGTCATCCACTTAACGCTTACTAAAGTCGGGATCATGAAAGTCATAATTAGCTGTAACTAAGGTTATAATGAAAAATGAAAAACAAAAACTAAGCTTCAACATAATGAAAATGATTGAGGAAGGTTAAACGTTACGGAGAAAGGTTTAAAGCGAGACTACTATTGGCTATGATTGGATTATTTGCTTTTATATTGCAACTGAACTGACCAGTTGGTTGGTGATTATTTTTGCATTTATGACAATGTAATTTATACTCATGCCTTAATTTGTTGTTCTAAAGCGTGTTTTTCATTTACGAGTATAAGAATTAAAATTAGCTATTTTTATCTTGGAAGGTGTCGGTCGGTAAATTTTTACAAAAACACCGACACCTATCAGTGAAATGTCTAAAATGAGAATTACAAAAGAAGGACAAGGTGCTTCCACATCTAAACAATATTTAAAAAACAACCAAAGCCTTTTCTATATCGTTCCAAAATTGAACAATGACAATTTCGAAGACGGTAAATATTAAAAGACTTAACACATTGCTGATACGTTAAGCATTGAGCCTCAAAACTGGGAGTTGTCAGCTGTCAAAATGATTTTTCCTCAAAGCTTCTAGTTCATTGCTTTAGTTTTGGTACACCCGTTATTTAAAATAGAAACGTTTGTGCTATAGGAAGGGGAGTTTCATTTACAATTTATATGCATTCTGTAAGACTTGTTTTCCGTAGAGTCGTAGGTCGGTATACTTACTTCGTTTTTCTTATTAAATACATTAAAAGTACAATATTATTAATGCAAATGGGTTTTTACTTATCTTCTAGCAAACAAATACTAGTTATGGAAATGTTCGTAAACATTTCAAATAAAAATGTATTTTCGGTTTAATGAAGATTGAGGTGCTTTGAACTTCAAACCTACAACAAGCTTCAAGTTCAAGTTTCAAGATTTATTTTAGCAAAATACATTACTGTCAAAATCAAATTGAATGCATTTCAAACTTAAAAAGAACATTTTATTTTTAAATGTTGATGTTTTTTTTACTACTTCTCTTTAGTTCCAGGAAAAGTAAAAGTGAAACAGTTTAAAGAAAAAATGATTTTATCTCCAAAACAATTGCATGGAATGAAAAGTGTTTTTGACATCTGGTAAAATTTTGGGAACAAAACAAAAACCGAAAAAAAAAACATTGTTAAAGTTGGTAAAAATTAATTTTCGACTCAAATATGTTTTCAAAAATTTGGGATAGAGCTCCAAATTAATTGTATCTTATAAGAAATGTTGTTTTCAACATTCCGAAAAGCTTTGAGATAAATCAAATTGACGCGGCAGATTAAAAAGAAAATAAAAACCAACAAAAAAGTATTACTAAAAGTTAGCAGACATTCATTTTCTACCCAAATGTCTTTTCAAAAATTTGAGATAGTGGCTCCAAATTAATTTTATCTTAAAAAAATAATGTTTTCAACATTCGGTGAAATTTTTGAAAAATAAAATTGACAATTTTCTTAAGAAAAATTCAAAGGTTAAACAAAATTAACAAAAGTTGGTAAAAATTAATTTTCGACTCAAATATCTTTTCCAAACTTTGAGACATTGGCTTTATTTTAATTTTGTCAGTTTTTTTACTAAAAAAAACCTAAAAAAAAAACATTACTGAAAATTCTTAAAAATTGATTTTCGACTAAATATCTTTTCAAAAATTAAAAACATTGGCTTCAAACTTATTTTATCCCCTAGAGAATATTGTTTTCGACATTCAGTACATTTTGGATAGAAATCCAACAATCAATTTTTTCATAAGAAATTAAAATCTACAAATAATAGTACGCAAATGTTACTATGGTAAAAATTGGTTAACGATTAAAAATCTCGTTAAAAAAATAGTTTAAATTTTTGTTCCTACTGTTCCTGTTTCAAAACTATACATATTTTTGAAAGATTTCATTCCAATTTATCATCTATTACCTAATGCTAATTTATGTTTCACTTCTTAAGTAGTTTTCTTGTTCAATTGAAAATCAAGTTGTGGCCGTCCATTTTTTTACCTAAGCAATCATATTCCTTTGTAATAATCTACGGTGGATTGCATAAGCTTTAATGGTTTGGTGTTGCATACAACTTTGCTGAACAGCCATTCTACGTCTGTACAACAAAAAGCAAAGAAATACAAAATATTTTCACTTTGTAAGTAATTTGATATACATTTTTGGCCTGGCATGATTTAGTGACCAATTTCTGTCACCAAACCATAATATTTTGTGATGAGTAAATTTCTCACTAATGCCTTGTTCGGTTTTCAAGGGATTTATTGTCCTAAAAGGCAAACATTCAACCAATATCCTGACACTTTTAATGTCAGCTGAGTTTTACAGGTGTCAAAGAGAATCAGTGTTAATTTGAAACAATGATACGTATTACCATTTATTTTATGTGTAACTTTGTTCGTACGAATTATAATTCACAATTGTAAAAAATGCCATTAAAGAAAAAGTTGTCATCTTTGTACCTTAGCAATCTAAATAAAATGCACGACTGGGTCGCACGAACTTGCTCCTGTATACTACGAGTATGTTTAAAAAAGTACTTATATAAGATTTAAAAATATACCTGTAAATTAAGTTTGTCTTCAAAGATATAAATGCCATTATGTAAAATTGTACATAATGAAAACCATAGTACTCTCATGAGCAGAAACTTTTAGGGCGACCAGATGCATAGTCGTTGGCGTGGCTTTAGTATCGAAAGTGGAGAAATTCAGCGGGAGCGAGAGAAAAATATTATTTCCATTCCCATAAGCAGCCAGCAGAATAAGGGAGATAATTAATTTTCGACCCAAAAAGTCTACACAATTTCCTTCATTCTACTTGAGTCTATCCTTGTATATATTTTCACATAAAGAGCTTCCATATGAAGGTTGATGAATTTGTTTTTGTTTTATTTATATCAATGCACTTTATATAAAAACAAAATGGCTTAATATTGTATCTAATAAGGGGATGAAACAAACTTTTGCATGCTTACGTCAGCTGTTTAGGATCTCTTACCGATATTTGTTTTTATTTACATTCATAAATCTGCTTTTACTTCGGTACGATCTTTGTATATGAAAAATGGTTTGTATTATGTATAAGGCTACGATGCGATTCAAAGCTTTTTTCCTTTAGATAGAGCTTTATTGTAATTTCATATTAAAAGAATCAGGATGGAAAATAAATAAGATAAGAAAGAGGCAGACCATGAATGTTTAAATTGTAAGGCGATCGCCTATTGGTTGTGTAGTTAGGTAGCAGGTCGATGTCTAAAACGAATAAAGAATAGTTCATTGGCGTTCTTAGCTTTATGCAGATAGATAGATAAGGACATGTTTATGATGATAATGAAGGAATGTTATTGGTAGCTAAAAGGTACATACTACATTCCTTCTTTACTATAAGTTTTCAGCGCTAACATGAAGTTTTTACGTTCAGTTTATTTATTTTGTTAAAGTTTAAAAAAATAACAAGCATACGAACAGGTGCAAGAAATTGCTATTCATGTGTTGTTTAAGGTTTGAGCGTTTTGGATTTCAGTTATGAAGTGACACGTAAGCAGTAGTTGTAGAAGTTGTACGTAATACCTTTATAAGTAGGTATAATGTGTATACGTTGAAAAAGTGATTCTAATAGAAAATACATATACTCTTTCTGGCCCGTTTCTTTAACTTGTACTAAGTATTTATTCTTTTATATAGGCGAAGGCAAGTAAATAATATGTAAAACAACCTTATTCGTAAAAAATAATATTTTAAAATCACATATACAAAGTTACCAAGATATTACTTCTTAATAGACACTTTAAAATAGATTGTTGATTAAATATATCATATTCGTTAATCCGATACAGTTGCACTACATGGGCGGCCATTGTTGGTATTTACAATAATTTTAATTATAAAAATACATAAATACATATGTACCAAATGCACTAATTTGGATAAAAGCTAGGAATGTAATTACAATTTTGTCAAAATAATGCGCTCTTTCGGGCTCATGCACAGTTAAAATATTTAAAAAAAAAATTATTTTAATATTCAAAATTTCGCCCGAAAAATAAGTTTGTCTTCAAAAATTTAAATGGCATTTTATAAATAAAAAAACCCTTGATTTTTCAAATTTTTTGTATGAAAATCGTTAGAGCGGTTTTTTTTTAAATTAATTTTTTATATATAAAATTTTTCAATTTTGTTCTAAAAATATTTTTGGTACGCAGTTGCTTAGAGATTGTTAATATACGCTATACGTTTGAATTCCGTAAAAAAATGTTGATTCGTTTTTGAGATATCGAATTTTGAAAAAATAAAATTCAATATTTTTTTAAAAATCCAAACAATAAAAAATTGCACTTTTGATAATTAAATATTGTTAAAGCAATATAAGAGCTTATACAGAAAAAAAATTATTGAAATCGGTTAATAAATTACTGAAAAAATTAAAAAACAAAATAACGGTTCTATGAGCGGTACCTTTCCTGAGCAATACAAAAATTTGTTTTTCTTATTAAAAGAAGCCAAGTTAGAAAATAAAATTTTAGAGAAAATTTAAAGAAAATCTATCGGTTTGTTTTTGAGAAAATTCGAATTTTCGTTTTTTGCCCAAAAATATTGTATGGTGGCCACTGTTAGTTTTGATCTTAAAAAAAAAATGAAAAAAACGCCTAACGCGAATCTGCTCAAAACCTTAACTTCGAAGTTTGAACTCAATCGACCCAATGGTTCAGGCTGTAGGAGCGTGGACAGACAGACAAAACCGACCGGACGGAATCGCGGGACCCACTTTTTTCGACTTGTCTACCATCGTAATATCATGTTTGATTAAAATCTCGAGTTCGAAATTTTGCACGAATGCAAAACTTGCCATATAGTTCCTATATGTCGCAAGTAAAAAAGAGGCTAAAATGTGACCCACTCTGAAAACTGCCCATCCCTTCTGCTGATTTGTCTTGCTTAAAAGTTTGTAGGTTTTCGTGTTGGGTAAAAGTTGTTAGTTGAATTATTCTTACACATTTTTAAATTACCAACAATATTTTTCATATAAAGAAATAGTTTAGTTTGAAATCCAGTTTTGTTAAATAGATTTTTAGTCGAAAAAATTTTAACCAATTACAGTAGCATTTCTTAAATTTTTACAAATAAGAAGAATGAAATTAATTTGAGAGATATCAAAAACCGAACATCAATTTTTACCAAATTTGCCTAATATTTTTTGTAGATTTTATTTTTAATGAAAAAACGAAGAAATATAAAGAGTTTGAAGACAATGTTTTTTAATTTTTGTAAAGCTATTTGAGTCGAAAGTACATTTTTACCAAGATTAATACATTTTTTTGTTTAGGTTTTTATTTTTTGTAAAAAAAACTGTCAATATTTTTAAAAAGATAAAAGAAGTCTAAAGCCTCAATTTCAAGTTTTTGAATCGATATTCAATTTTTACCAACTTTAAGTAATGTTTTTTTTAGATTTTTGTTTTTATAAAAAAAAACCGTCAATTCAATTTTTCTCAAAATTTTACCAGATGTTAAAAACGTTATTTTTAGCTGCACAAAATTATTTTGGAGATAAAATCATTTTGTATTTGTAAAATTTTCGAGGAAACAAATATTTTTTTCAGATTTTTTAATTTGTAAAAAAACAGTTAGTTGGATTTTTTTCAAAAAATATATTTGTTTGGAATCACGTTACAATATATAAAATTTTATTCAAGTCTTTAGCACGCACAGACATCTTTCTAAAAATCTTTTATTTCGATCCTAGGAACCTTGAAACGTCGATAAATGGCAACAAGTTCAATTTGACAAATCGGACCCATTACAATAACTTCCAATCTGAGGTAAAAAGGTTAACATGTTGGTCAACCTTAAATATCTCACGAACCAATAACGTAAGAGATTTGAATTGTATATCATATATTGTAATGTGATACCAAACAAGTATTTTTTTGGAAGAAATCAAACTAACGGTTTTTTTATAAATCAAAAATCTAAAAAAAATTGTCACATCGAAAATTTTACGAATAAAAAATGGTTAAACATCTTTTCAAAAACTAAGAAATATTTCTTCCAGCTTATTTTATCTTATAAAAAATATTGTTTTCAACATTCCGAAATTTTTTTTAGAAAAATCGAATAGACAAAAAATTTGAAAAAAATAAAAACCTTAACAAATAAATTAATAAAAGTTGGTAAACGTGGATTTTCGACGCAAATATCATTCGAATATTAATGTCAACATTCAGTAATATTTTGAGAAACATCGAATTGACAGTTTTTTTTACAAATAATAAAAACGTTAAAAGTTAAAAAAATTTATAAAAATTGATTTTCGACTCAAATTTTTTTCCAATAATTAAACATATTGGCTTTAAATTTATTTTATCTCACAGAAAATATTTTTTTCGACATAAATTTTTATGAAAAAAATAAAATCTACAAAAAATAGTACCTAAATTTTGTAAAAATTGATGTTCGGTTCTTGATATCTCATGAATAATAAAATAAATAAATTGACTTTAAATTAATTTCAATCATCTAACTTGTATATTTTTGTATACAAAATAAAAACTTTTAAGAAATGCTACTTAAATTGGTAAACATTTATTTTCGACTAAAAATCTTTTTAACAAAACTGGATTTTAAATCTAAACTATTTCTTAATATGAAGAATATTGTTGGTTATTTAATTTTAAATTTTTAACTTCCCATAGGAAGTAATTGCAATGGGTCCGATTTGTCAAACTGAAAATTTAGACATTTCTCGACGTTTCAAGATCCCTAGAGTCGAAATAAAAGATTTTTAGAAAGATGTCTGTGCGTGCGTGTGTACAGATAAAAAGGCAGAAAGATGCAGAAAGGGCTCTCAAGAAAATTGCGTGGGCGGTTTTTTTTACCATAGCAGTTTGAAAAAAGGTGAAAATTTTTGTCAACCCTAAATATCCTACGAACCAGTGACGCTAGAGACTTGAATTAAATTTTATATAATATATTGTAACGTGATATCAAAGAAGTATATTTTTTGGAAAAAATCCATTAAACGGTTTTTTTTAATAAATCAAAAAAACTGAAAAAAAAATTTGTCACCGCCAAAATTTTAGGACTTAAATATAATTTCATCTCCAAAACAAATGTGTGCAACAAATAATAATGTTTTTGACATCTGACAAAATTTTGAGAAAAATCGAATTCACATGTTTTTTTTTTATAAAAAATAAAAATCTAAACAAAATTTACTCAAAGCTGGTAAACATTGAATATCGATTCAAATATCTTTTCAAAAACTTGAAATTAAGGCTCCAAACTTATTTTATCTTATGAGAAATATTGTTTTCAACATTCTGAAAAACATTGAGAAAAATCGAATTGAAAGTTTTTTTTACAAAAAATTAAAAACCAAAAAAAATTTAACAAAATTGGTAAAAAATGATTTTCGACTCAAATATCTTTTCAAAAATTCGAGATAATAGCTTCTAACTAACTTTTACTTATAAGAAATATTATTTTTAAGATTAAGACAATTTTGGGAAAAATCGAATTAACGTTTTTGAACAAGAAATTAAAAACCTAAACAAAATGTAACTAAAGTTGGTAAAAATTGATTTTCGACTCAAATATCTTTTCAAAAACTTAAAATATTGGCTTCAAACTAGTTTTATCTTATAAGAAATATTGGTTTTAACATTCTACAAAATTTTGAAAAAAAAATCGAATAGACAGTTCTTGTATAAAAATAAAACCGGAAAAAAAATTAACAAAAAATGTTGGTAGAAAATGATTTTCAACTCAAATATCTTTTCAAAAATTCGAGATAATAGCTTCTTACTGATTTTTACTAATAAGAAATATTGTTTTTTAACATTAAGACAATTATGGGAAAAATCGAATAGACAGTTTTATTACAAAAAATAAAAACCTAAAAAAAAATGTATAAAAGTTGTTAAAAATTGATTTTCGACTCAAATATCTTTTCAAAAATTTGAAATATTGGCTTCAAACTAGTTTTATCTTATAAGAAATATTGTTTACAACATACGGTAAAATTTTGAAAAAAATCGAATGAAAAGTTTTTGTACAAAAAATAAAACTCTAAAAATAAACAATACTATAACTTGGTAAAAATTTACTTTCGACTCAAATAACTTTTCAAAAATGAAAACTATTAGCTTCAAACTTATTTTATTTTCCAGACAATACTGTTTTCGATATTCAGTAATTTTTATATAAAAATCCAACAGTCCGTTTTTTCATAATAAATAAAATCTACAAAAAATAGTACGCAAATTTGGTAAAAATTGATACAAGTAGATTTAGACAAACTTTTAAGCAAGATAATTCGACGATTATAAGCGTGAGTCGCATCCCAGCCTTTTTTTTATTTATATTACTATTGAAATTTAATATCAATTTATATTTTTCAAATTTTTGAAGTACGTCAAGCTTTAAAATTTTAATCAAAGGTTTTCTAAAAAATATTTACTTTAAACAATGGATCAAATATTGCAATTTTAAAAAGCTTATTTTGCATTATGAATAAGTATTTATAACAAAGTGTGAAGCTGGTATTAAAACAAGAACAAATATCCAAATTTAACCACAATTTGGAAAGATTATTAAAATCTAACCCCAGAAGAATAAAAATGCTTTGATGAATAAGTCTAGTTGCTGGAAGTAGCCTCCATATACCAATTATTTGGACAAGTGATTGTGGTGTTTGTTGGAAAATACCATAACAGTTAGAAAAATAACAATTTACTGATAAAGGACAAATAATCCAACCAACAGTTTTACAAATACAGCATATTTCTCTCAACATAAAAGTCCAATTGGAATTATTGTGAAAGATAGAAATCATAACATAGAAAACTGTATGTGGTTTCATTTCTGATGAAGAGACAATGCTACTGAACACGCTATGGCACGTGTTAGAGCAATAAAGCTCACCTTGATTGCCCATAATCAAGTTTTTGAAGTACTTTCTGAGTAATTACTCGATAGATTTGTCAAAACTGTAACCTACTCCTTGAATTCTCAAAATAAAATTATTTATTTTGCTTTCATGCGAAATTTTATGTACTCGTATTTTTGAGATATTGCTTTTATTTGCTTTATAAAGAAGACATTTTTTTTCATCATAAAAACACATAAAATACAGACATTTTGGTTTATTTACCAACATACGTTTGGGTTTTAAAAAAAATAAAAACGAAAGGAATTTGATGAGCTCTCAAGATGTGAAAACTTCCCAAAAGTAAGCAATTCATCAAAATTTTGTACAAACAATGACCGCACTAACTAAGTAGAATTTTAATAAACACCACACATCATATTATCATTTTATCTTGCAAACATACTCCCAGGTCGTAGGTCATGGGTCATAAAAATAAAAGCGAAGGATGATGATTTATAGCCTCTAGCTAGTGAAAATTATTTACCTCTTGATATAATATGCATAATAAAGCTTTTCTGACCTTTTTTCTATAACTTATATAAACAAGAAACGACCCAAACCAAAACCCAAAGTCAAAATGTGTATAAAGTGGAATGGTACTAAAATTTTACGCATGTTTTGTTGCTTTATTTTATAAAATAACCATAAATAAAATAGGATAGGAGTTGCAAATTTTATATATGCATTGTTTAGGTACATAATTTAGCAGGATATTCTCTCTGGTGTTAATGATGAGTATCGACCCAGAAAATTAGCAAATCCTTGTTTTATTTATTTATCCCCCAAAGGATAGGATACCAAATCAAATAAAAAGATCCTAACACCTCCTGTGTATAGAAAATATAGGTTCTTATAGAGAATCTATACCGCATCGATGCTCTAAACAAAATTTAAGGATACATATAAAACATATAGAGATATGTGCTGTACATCAATTTACAATTCAATAGATTTTGAAGGTACTCGACCGCAAATATATTTTGTTTTAATAAATTCGCTCCTTGAAATTTATATTCAACAATTTTATGTATTTTTGGTGGGCTGCATAAACGATAGTGGATAGTGTTAAGCTTTTCATTGAGATTTATGATAGTTTTATTGTTGATCGAATATATTGTTATATGTTTTATTTCTAAGCTTTCAATATTCATGTGATTTTTTTGATAAGTCACTGAATGCTCACGTTTCCTGAAGGATTTTTAAAACGAATCTTACCATTTCATGAAATAAATATGTTTGTAAGCTGTAGGTACCTATGTATGTTGCAAGTATTGCAATGGTAAGAAATTTCGACCTCGAGATTTTATACAGACAAAACCTTACAATGGTAGAGAAGTGGAAAAAGTGGGTCCCCCCATTCTGTCCGTCGACTATTGGGTCGATTGATATAAAAGACTATTTTGGTTCGTGAGATATTAAGGGTAAACCAAAATGTTCACCTCTTTTTTTTAAATTGCTATGGATAAAAAAACCAATCACTTAATTTGTTTGAGAGTCTTTTCTGAACCTTTCCGCATTATTATCTGTATTACAAAATTAAGTTGAAGTCGATGTCTTGACTGGTCCTTGAGCTATGGACGACACGAGAAAACGTCGCGAACGTACGGACGTACGTACAAACAAACGCACAGAAATCTTTGAAATGAAATGAAACGTCGAGAAATGACAAATTTAAACTTTAATACTAATATAAATATAAATATAAATATAAATATAAATATAAATATAAATATAAATATAAATATAAATATAAATATAAATATAAATATAAATATAAATATAAATATAAATATAAATATAAATATAAATATAAATATAAATATAAATATAAATAATAAGCATATAAATTGGTTGGCGCAACAGTCCGTTGAGAACTAGGGGCCAAGTGACTTACAACTCTCAACCATTCCTGTGTGCGAGTAATGTTGTCAGGAATGGAGGGGACCTACAGTTTATATGCCGAATCCGAACGGCTAATTTGAGAAAGCACTTTTCATGACAAGAGTTACTCTTGGAGAATTTGTCAATTCCTCGCAAGAGGCAGTATCCGTGAAAAGACTTAAGATGGCATAGGCAGTGATTTTTTTTTTGTTTTAAATTCATTTTTATTAATTCAATCTTAAACCTTTCTTAAAGCTAGACAAAAATTCATAAAACTAGCCTCATTAACTTTAACTTACAACTAACTTAATGGTCCCATACGGACACTCTAAGTTAAACAATAATACTTAATTTTAATGCATTTCGGCCCTGAGATCTATTTTACTGTAATTCATTTTATTTTTTTTTTGTATATATTATTTGTTTTTTTTTTTTTGTTTTGTGCCACCATGACTTTTCTCTTTAAAACCTAAACTCTTAAACTATAAAACAAGTATTTAATCCGGCCAAGGCTTAAAACCCCATCCCGACTATCACCTATATCAAGGGGAAATTGAAACCACCAAAACTGGTTCTCCTGCTTCACCTCATCAGCTCGGTCCCGTTCGGACTCAGCCCTACTGAACCGAAGGAGCTCTGCTCCGCCTTGTGCCATGACGACCCGATTGTACAGGAGTCACCTATCCACGGTTCTTCGTCTGACGTGGTAGATTAGCGGAACGGCCAATCTATCCTGTATCAGACCGCATATATATAAAAAGATGAATTCTTCTGGTGGAATGAAGTCGCTCAAGCGTGCACTTTCAAAATACCCGTCGTTCGGATAGAACGCCCCGAAAATTAAATTGTTGTTCGAAGACATAGCTCTTACAATGTGACCTCGAACGAGTTTTATCACAAAATTGTCAATTCTGTTGATTCGAGCCCCGTTGTACTGGACCTAGTTGGAATAGTAATGCATGTAAGAAGATTCGGCAGTCCGATAAAAGGCGGTACAGCGTCGTAAACACTGCCGCTTGAACAACCGAAACTTCTCCATCGGGGAAGGGGCAACGTTGAACCACACAAGACAACCATAAACGATCATCGGCCGTATGAGGGCCATGTAGCAGATTACCTACACTCTGGGGTCAAGCTGGCTTTGTAAAACAGCAGCCGTTTCGCCAGAGCGAAGGCTCCTCTGGTCCTGGTCAGAACAGTTTTTATATGTCTGTCGTAATATAAATACTGATCTAACCAGATACCGAGGTACTTCACTACACTTTTGCTCGCTAATGGCTGCTCGTGAAGATCAACGACCATGACCATTTTGAGCCTATTCTTGCACCTATCCCTGGGAGTCCGGAACAGAATTGTCTCCGACTGACTACTGGACATTTATTTTCAGTTTCCAGTCGTCGCAATATCGCTGAATCTTGTCGAAATCACGCTGCAAGAGAATTTTAATAAAATCTCAACCTTTCGGACCGTTCTGTACGCAACAAGATCGTCGGCGTACGCAATTGCCTTTGTAAGACTACCTATCAGATCGCTGGTGTAAATCCTGAAGAGAATCGGCGAATTCACCGCTCCCTGTTGAAAACCATTTTTAATTAAGAATGTTGTGATAGAAGTTACATTATCAATTTTGACAACAAACTTCCTACCGTTAAGTATATCATAAAGTATTGCTAATGCCAAGCCTGCTCAGTTTTAGGCAAGGACCCTCTAACCATACGGTGTAGAGGCCTTTTTCAAATCAACCAGAGCAGCTTGTATCATGACCCGCTTTGCAGTCCGCAGCTCATTTAGTCAGAGCCCTATTGATGATCTTCTCGAAAAATTTCCTGATACTCAAAAAAAGGCTTATCGAACGAAAATTTGACGTCCTTTCTCATTTTCAGGAAAGGATGAACCACAGCGGTCTTCCAATTATTAAAGAGTGTGGTGTAAATGTCAACTGCCTCCATCGGTAAATGTCTAAGTACAACGTTGGATATACCGTCGACACCGTCTGACTTTTTGTTTTTAATTGAATTGAAGATGAGCTTGAGCTAAAACTTCGTCACTATCAAGGGACTTGGTCCTGTTTACTCGGCGATTATGGCATTTGCAAAATATGAAACTGCGGTTCTTAGATCGCCATTGCGTCATATCATTTCGAAGGTAAAAGTGATAAAGTAGGGCTCTGTTGCTGGAAGCAGCCTTCAGCGCCTCCACTTTTTCCTTCGGATCTTCAATTATATAAAAGTCATCGTCAAAGATGGCTTTTTTTGGATCTATTTGCGCTGTCATGAGTACGTCTCTGTTCTCTTCAGTTCTTTGGAGTTTCAGACACGGGAGGTCATTATCGTTTTTTTTTAATGAAAATCATGTTGCTTTTGGGGAACATCCTAGGGTCACTGGAATTAATTGACCGGATCTTGCGGTCCCAGTACTTTTTAATCGATATTCTGTAGTTCTCCTTAATCAACAGATTGGCATTTTTTATTGACGACTTCAGCGTCCTAACCTTCAAGTCGTGTGGATCTGTAAGTCGTCTTGTCAGTAAGTCATCCTTGTGCCTACGTAGTGCTTCAATCGTCGCGTTTCTGTAAGCGTCCATTTGGTCCGTTTTATTGTTTCGTCCATCTGTTGTAAATGTTGGTCAATTTCTGTATTTGTCAGGTTTCTGTTGTTTGGTTGAGCTATGTTTATCATACGAAGTTCTCTCGATAGGGCGTTGGTGAAACGAGGCCAACGCATCTTACTGTAGTTGTAAGAGTACGTTGCAACGTATTCCTCCAACGCCACGCGTTCGTTCGGAATCTGCATTACAGAAGCCAGTCCGCAGTGATCACTGTCGTACTCGACTGTCTGTAAGCAGTTTTGAGGGTGATTACCCACTTTGTCTTTAACTTTTAGTCTGGTATCGTACAGGAAAAGATCCAGAAAGGAGCCGCTTCTTGGATACGATGGCCTTTCAGTAGCCAGCAGGTCGACGCCATATTCAACGCTGTAAAGATTCATCAAATTAAAAAATGGTAACCTCTGGGATTATATGTTGATTTCCCCAATCTTCATATTTTGTTTTCAAATCACCGGCCAAGATGAAATAGTTTTCTTCCATTGATTTTGAGTTTGAAGTTATTATATTACACGTACATTACTAAAATCTCATTCATATTTCAAACTTTTGTTAATTATGTCTAAATCATTTAAATATCTAGATAATAATTTCTTAACTGACCTAAATAACCAAAAATGTTCATGAATTTCGATTTATAATATTTACAGAATAAACATCTATGTACATACTGGATGATTGATTGCTATTCGTTCTACATCCGCACACATGTATAATGGTAAAAATATGCAAAACATTTTAAAGTCCTTTTGGGTGTACTTTAAATTAACCTACATTCCTTGCTACTAAAACTATGTCAAGCAAAGTTTGTGTAGACATTTTAGAGTTCAAATATGTATAAAAGCTATGAGTAAGTAATTCCCAGATGAAATTAATCAAACTTTATGAATTGTCTATGCGAATCTTAGGGGACACACTAGAAATTCTTAAATATTATAAATTTGTGAAAAAACAGGGCTGGCAAACCCATAGTTGAATGAATTGAGAATTGTATTGTGAAATGAACAACTAAAATACATAATTAATACAATTTGGTAACTTATTGGATTAAAAACCAGATTCAAAAATCAGGTAAAACGTTAGGATGTAGAAATGGAATTAATGAAACATGATGTTTAAGCCAGTTTCTACGAAAAAGTCAATCATTTTATAGCAATCAAATCGTAAATTTTTCTAACCTAATAATAAGAAAATAAAACAAAAAATAACCTTTGTGCACAATCTTTATTTTCTTATAATTCACAACAGTTACACTTCACAAACTTTAAGGTTGAAAGAAATGATCTCAGCCAGCTCAATTTATAACAGAGCTCGGAACACTTTTTCAGTGCTTGCAACTGAATTCGGAAGAGAACTTCTATCTCATGGCCGGTAATTTAAATGCCAAAGCATGCAGATTAGGGAAATCAAATTCAATGGATTGTCCAGTACAATGCCGAGTATATGTTTGACCTGTTGGCTACTGATAGACCATCATTTCCAAGGAGCGGTGCATATCTGGATCTTTTGCTAATGCTGTGGGTCAAAGACCAAGAAACTGTTTACGCACGAATAGCGTGTGAGTCTTAGTATAATTGTAAGAGTGCACCGCCATGTACTCCTCCAACTCCACAAGCTCGTTTGGAAGCCGTATTACGGTGGCCAGTCCCAACCGTACGGTTGGGAATTGTGGAGTTGGAGGAGTACATGGCGGTGCACTCTTACAATTATACTAAGACTCACACGCTATTCAAAAACGCTTTAGCGAGGGAACTTTGGTCTAGAAACATATTCCCACCAATCGACAGGAATTTGACAAATACCGAAATTGACGGATATTTACAACAAATGGATGCAACAAACCAACGAACCATGGAAAGAGCTATACCGAAATACAAGGAACCAGACACTACCAACTTGTACCGTAACGCGACTACAGATGCACTGCCTAGACGCAAAAGTAGACTTCTGACAAGGCTTAAACGTTTGTACCGGAGGTTTATTGACCCAAACAATCTGGAGGTTAGGACATTGAAGTCGTCGATAAAAAACGTAAACAAATTGATCAATTAGAACTATTGAGTAAACATAAATTTGTACTGGAACAAGAGAATTCGAGCCGTCAATTCTAGTGACCCCAGTATGTTTCCGCAAATTAACAAAATCTTTAGTAGGAATGATCAGAATGACCTTCCTTGTCTTAAGCTTCAGAGGACGACAAAAAACATAGACGTACTTCTGACAGCGGGAGTAGATCCAGGAGACGCGGCCGCCGTCTTGGACGATGACTTCTTTTTTGTCGAAGATCCACAGGATCTTCAATCACGACCAGGAGAATAGAGCCCTGCAGCACCACTTCTACCTGCGTAACGACATAACGCAGTGGCGATGCGGGAACTTCGGTTTTACCAGGTACAATGACGAAAACTTGGCAAATGCCATCATCGCCGAGCAAAACGGGACTAATAGCCTATTAGTCACGAAGATAGAGCTCCAGTTCATCTTCAATTTATTTAAGAAAAAGAAGTTACCAGGGGTCGATGGTATATCCAACATTGTACTACGACATTTACCTCAATAAGCTGTGGACTCTGTTTAACACCGTTCTGAATAATGCATATTATCCGGTCCATTTTAAAATAGCTGTGTTACATCCTCTCCCGAAAACGGGAAAGGGCAACTCCAATCCGGCGAATCTCCGATCGATAAGTCTTCTGCCAAGTATCAGTAAGGTATTCGAGAAGGTTATACATAGAAGTCTGTTCAAGTGGGCTGAGAACAACAAAATAATTCCGGATAATCAGTTCGGCTTTAAGGCCGAACATGACACTATTCATGCTACGTCTAAGCTTGTTCCTGATATCCTGACTTTGTATGATTAGAGGGTCTGTATCTAAAGTTAAACATACTTGTCATAGTAAACCGCTGTTGTATATGCTTTATAACATACTTAATGGTAGACGGTTTATTGGTAATGTAACATCTACCACAATCTTTGATTTTAAAAATGGTCTTCAACAGGGAGCGGTTAACTCGCCGATCTTATTCAGCATTTACACCAGTGATCGGATAGCAAGTCTGACTCAGGCAATAGCGTACGCCGACGACCTAATTGCGTACAGAACAGCCCCAAAAATTGAGGTTATCAAGACACTTTTTCAGGGTGACTTCCACAAGATTTAACAATATTGCGATGACTGGAAGTTAATAATCAACTTTCAGAAAATCGAGACTAATCTGTTCAGGACGATCGCCGCTGTATGGAGCCTCAAGGGATACAAGAAAAAACTGGAAAAAGCTAGTGATCGTTGGACCAAATCGACAGACACTGGTAAATAAAAGTGTAGTAAGGTACCTTGGCATCTAGTTGGATCAGTACTAGTATTTCGACAAAAATATGAGTGCTGCTCTGGCAAGAGCTAAGGGAACCTTTGCTCTTACAAAACGGTTGTTTTTCAGCAGCCATCTGAACAGCAGGGTGAAGGTGATTTGCTACATGGCCCTTATCCGGTCAATGATTGCCTATAGACCCCCGGTATGGTTCTACGTTGCCCCATCTCAAATGGCAAAAATTCGGTTGTTTGAGAGACAATGTCTACGACTTTGGCTTGGACTACGCAGAACACCAGAGTCGGAGTACAAACATTGCTACTCCAACCAGGTTCTATACAACAGAGCCAACATAAACAGAATAGATAATTTCTTGCTGAAGCTTGGTAGGGGTCACATTGCGAGAGCGATGTCATCTACTAACAGCTTAACTTTTGGGGCTTACTACCCCAACAATGAGTAATACGAAAGTGCACGTTTAAGGGGCAACATTTCACCCGAAGCTTTTCTCTATTTAGACAATCGAGGATAGGGAGGCTTTTCAGCTAACCTACCACGTTAGCCGTAAAACTATAGATAGGCGACTTCTTTACAGTCGAGACGTCCTCGCACTGGACGAAGCCGAGTGCCTTCGGTTCAATAGGACGGCTTTCAATATTTACCTAAGAGGGTTTGGCAGGAGAACCAGATTTGATGGCTTCAAATTAAGAATGTCATTTTAAGTTGTTTAGGGCGTTTGTAATTTAAGTATAATGGGTTTCGGTTTTCTTTTTTTATTTAGTTTTATATAAAATAAAAAACAATGTCAAAGATACCAAGTTTTTTTTTAATAAATTTTCTTGGTTTTAGATTAAGTTCTCGTTATTTATCATTAAAATTGTTCTTAGGCCAAAAAGCAGTTGTAATAAGATAATGGATTATCTTAGAGCATCCGCATTGCAAGATTTTTTTAAGTTAACGAAATGTACGCTAGTTTTATTAAGAATTTTTGTCTAGCTTTAAGATTGTTTTAAGATTTTTAAAACATAAAAACAAAATAAAAACATTATTAATCTGTTATTTTATACCTATAGTATAAAATTAAAGAAATATACTGTGATGACAAACAATATCGGGGAATTGACAGGTATAGAGACATTTCTTGTGTATTAGATAACAATTTTATCGCTTTAATAGAAAAATGTTTATTCTTTAATTGGTATAAACTTGACTGGGGTAGGTAGGTAGGTAGAAATGGCGATCTTAAGGCAACCTAGCTTGAGATCCAATTAGCTCTGTAGTGCGCCGTTTTGATACATACCAAAAACGCGTTTGACCATTGATTGAAAGGGATAGATTGATAGAGAAGCTTCATAGCGATTATGTTAGAGCCATTTTCTCGCATTGAGAAAAAAGATTAGGTTTCTAATCTTTGTCTCAGATAGCTCATCAAGTTCGTGCTTTTCCAAAGTAATTCATTCTAGTGTTTGCCAAAGCAGGACATTTGCAGAGGAAATGGATTATCGTTTCACTTTCTCTTTGGTCACTACAACTACGTCAACAGGTGTTGTACGAGATACCCAACTTCTCCGCATAAACTCCTATAGGCCAATGTTTGATACAACCGCAACAATCCTGGTTTTGTCTTGCCTTGGCTTGCATAGAAGATCGTTCGTACGGGTTTTATTATAGGTGGGCCATATCTTCCTGGATATAATGAAGTTGGTTAAATTTCTCCACCTTCGGTTTGATTCAGTTTGGTAGATAGAAAAGATTTTACCCTTCGTAGCACCATGGGGAATGTTAACCATTTCCGCAAGAGAGATTTGAAGGGCCGATCCTTGCCTGGCTAGCTCGTCAGCTAGTTCATTTCCCACGATACCACTATGGCCCGGAACCCATATCAGGGTGACACCGAGGTTAATATTCAGGCTTGCAAGCTCATCGTGACATTGCTGGACCAATTTAGATGATGATATGGCCGAGTTGATGGCTTTGACAGCTGCCTGACTGTCTGTAAAGATAGCCGCATTTCGGTTTTGGTTTGGGTTTTGTTTAAGTATCTTACATGCCTCCCTTATTGCCAGCAGTTCACCCTAAAAAACGCTAGGAAAGTCAGGAAGCCTAAAGGATTTAGCTATATTTAGGGACTCAGAAAAGATCACAGAACAACACCGGACTCCATCTTTGAGCCGTCAGTAAAAACCTATCGACACGATGTCATCCTCCCAATCTTCTCTCGATGGGAAAATAACCTTAAGACCCTTACTAAGGCTCAAAGTTGGAGTGCAGTAGTCAGTGTCTACCAAGATAATATCTGAGGGAATCAATTATGTTGTGTTGCTGTGACCATAAGGTTTTGACAAACAACTGTTTGATTCCTTCAGCCTAATAGCGATTGGTAGAAGATCCAAAATAAAGTTTAAGGCGTCCGTCGGGCAAGTACGCATGGCCCCTGTGGTGCCCACGCAAGCTGTTCTCTGAACCTTCTTTAGCTTATCAATATTATTGGCTTTGCTAAGAGCAGGCCAACACACAATCGAACCATAATTTAAGATTCTACGTACTACGGCTGTGTACGTCCATAAAATCATCTTCGACTCAAGTCCGAAGTTTTTGCCGAAAGTTTTGCTGCAGGCGTAGAAGGCAACACCGGTCTTCTTAACCCGTACTTCAATATTTAGTTTCCAGTTTAGTTTAGGGTCGAGTATAACTCCCAAATGTTTTGCACTGGAAGACAATGATAGGATTTGACCGTTGAGTCGAGGTAGCGTGAAGGGCGGTACTTTAGTTTTGGTGGTAAAGAGCAACAGTTCAGTTTTACTTTGGTTAACTCCTAGTCCACAACTCGTGGCCCAGCTGTTAACTTTCTTCAGAGCTGACTCCGTGATTTCACTAATCACAGAGGTGTATTTTCCTGACACCAATAGCACCAAATCATCGCATAAGCTATTGCCTTTACTCCACATCTCCATACAACAACTATTTCAGAGGGGGTAAATTGCATGATCTTGGAGGACACGAGGAAGGTCCATCAAATATTCGAAGCAGCCAAAACAAATATTTTAGTGATAAATTTGCTCGATATGCAAACGTTGTTTAGAAATATGTCCATATATTATGAATTTCTAAACCAAACTTGACCTTAATCAAGTGACAGCTGTCAAATAGACATCCAGATTGAAAACTACACGTCTAAATGACCATTCGTAAGTACATAGATACCTTAAGAAAGAAAAAAAAAGTGATAGTTATGACCCACCCTGTATTTTCACATACATATTTATGAATTTTTAAGAAAATACAAAAACATAAAGGTTGGCTACCTCTGCCTCATCCTTATACAAAGTAATAGAGGAAGGAAATTGTCGCCATCTTTTCGTAGGAGTTTATTTTTTCCGGTGAATTTCATTTTCTTCTTTGGATTAAAAACTTTTCATTTTTATTCTTTTCGTTTTCATTGTTGACAAAAAAGAAATAAGTTCCATGTGTAAGAATTCAAACCATCACCCGCCGCGCGCTCCAGCCGTTCCCACCTTCGTCGTTTTGTAAGAAGAAAATAAACTAAATTATAGAAACCATGCAGCTCAGAATTTGTGATGAAAGTTTTGAAATTATAGAAAAATTTTCTACCCCTTCGCAGTCCAAAGACACACATACGGTTTTTGATTAATGAATTTTTTTGCTTCTTTTGACAACTATAAAACCGTTTAACACTTTTGACACAGCTGCTACTCTGGGTATAAATATTATACTGTTGGTCCTTGCTTGATGTTTGCGTTGCTTCCTTGTTCCGGGGAGAGTCCTTTTGTTGATGCCAGCCGCCACCATTCGTCCTGGACTTCGACTTTACGACGACTTATACTTTCTAAATAGGAAATGGTGTTGGAAAATGGAATCTTGGGACAGGGTAGGGGGTAAAGACTAAAGAGTATAGTTAGTTTGGTTGATATGATTATGAGCAAAAAAAAGCGAAAAGAACACGCGGGGGAGTTTCGACTTTTGCAGTTTTTCACTTAAGTTAACTAAGCTGAAGCTGATAGCAAATGACTTGAACGTGATGCTTTAGATGTAAGCATTCGTATTTTATAAGATAGATGGTGGTTGTAATGGATTTTAAAGCTTTTAAATATATTTTAAAGAATCAAGATCAAAATATAAAAAAAATAGTTTTCATTTTACACATGGGACACAGTTTTCATTCTTTGATTGGGAAAAAATGAGAGCAAAACTTTATTGCTTGATCTAGATGGTGGATTTAATTGATTTCGTCAACGACGAATTTAAATTTGATCAACTTTTAAATTTCTTCGACCCAGTTATGTAAAGTTGTGTTTATTATTTAGGCCTAACGATATTCCACAAAAGTGGTGCCTTGAGTCTGGATTAATTCAGCAGATGTCAATAATAATAGTGCAAATTATATCAATCTTAATCTTAACATATCTGGAAAATTAAATCTTTTCAACTATATTCGTACACATGAAAGGCTTAATTCAGGTTAAAGATGGAGTTAAATTAAATTTGACAATTTGACCCATTAAGTCTATGGTTCCAAAACTATTTGAAATTCAATTCACTCACCCAATCAAAAAAACATTCTTTTTTTTAATTATCCTTTCGACCGCGATATACACAACATTGTTTATTGCCCATCAAGTGACATTAAAAAAAAAAACAATATTTAATGCAGCCAATTGAAAATCCAATTAAAATGAATATTAATGGTTGCAAAAAAAATAATATATGGGACATGAAGCAAAAGGCTATGATTTTGATTGCTTGTGTGACGGAAAATTCAAATATTTTTAAAACATTAATATTATCGGTAGATCAGACAAAATTTATACTCGTAATACACTCCGCTTCAAACGAATACGCGCAAAAAAAAATTGAAAATACTTTTAAATTTTCTTTTGAAATATTAAGGATTTGTGTGAAATCTGTTGATGTTTACCACTACCTTAAGATTTTAAGAACAAAATTTCAAAAGAAAAATCCACTATCACTATGGAGATAAAATCATTTTCCGTTCGAAAAATATTAGAGCTGACAACCATTGTTTTTAACTTCCTATGTTAAAAAGCCACACACTAAATTTTTTGAGAGTTATTTTTGTAATATTATCTGTAAAACAAAATTTATTCGAAGTCGATATCTTAACTGGTTCTGAGATATGAAATACAAAAAAATCCTGTCTCTCAATTTGTCTTGCTTTTAAAAGGTTTTT